>NC_136485.1:110615148-110645148 GCF_053919585.1 Euprymna scolopes
TGGATTTATATCTAATCACCTAGCTGAAGGGCAAGTTACTTTGGAAAAGAAAAAAAAAACACTTTGAAATAAAAGATCGTCTTCAGATATTAGAAAGACACTGCTTTTCTTGTGAATGGAGACCTGGTAGTGTATTATATTTCAACTTGTGCTTAAATAGTCGCGTTTACAACGGTTAACTTTACTGGGATTAACTTGATCGGTTTTACGGTGGGCTGGTTGAGACATACCAAGTCATTGTACACGCAATTGGTATTTGCGACACAGAAATTCTTGTTTGCACACTCCCGTTTCGAAGAAGTGATGTCTTTTAAAATGGAAAAATTGTAATTTTTCCATAAATATCTTATAGTATTATACTCCTAGCCTTATCGTTTATATCAAACAAGGTTTCTGATTTATAACCTGTGTGTGACAAGGTCTAATCCAGCAAGTGCCCCCGTACAATCTATATTTGTATATGTTAAAAACATGTGTGTGGCGACGGGTACCGATTACGGAAATAATCAGAGAAACCCAATATTTACAGGTATTGTGATACACACGGATCTACTATACAAACAAATACTACGATTGCATTCATCATGGTATAACTATATTGACAAACTATTTATTTTAAAATTCTCAAAGTTAAGCAATATTGAACATTGCCAGAATCAGATGGGTAATTACTTGAAAATACCAAACGCTGAATGTGAAAAGGAAACTACAGAACCTAACGTTGTCACCTCCCATAACCAGTACATACATGCAACTCAAATATCTGATATTTCCTACAATTGTTTCCATAGTAGCAAGACGGCTCATCTGTTCCACAGTGAGTACGGCATCAGGTATAGTAAGGTCTACATAGACCTGTTGTATTGCTTCAAATTTTGAACTTTATTTAATGACGAAAAAACGTGCATATTATGGGAAATTCATTGTATACAATCAATTGAATTTGGTATCATTTTCTGTTGCGGGTCTGTACGTTCTCTTACGGTATTAGAGTGTAAGATAGCGGTTAGGATATGGACTCAGCATAAGCGATTCAACATTCTACAGTATTATCTATTAACCGAGTCACGCATTTAATCTATGAAATGATTTTCTTGTGTATTGGTCCGATCCTTTGGTCGCAGCTCTACGCATTCAGAAAACCATCGTAGTTTGGTCATGATATGGAAAACCTCCCTTAGGTACATCTCAATTACCATCAAAGCTTGACGTGTACTTTAGAACATTATACTCCAGTATACTCTTCATAAAAAAACCCAAAAGAAACGATATTTGAAAACCGGTTTCTTATTACTGATAAATCAGCTTATTATAATGGCTGATAATGTGCTACTCAGCCATAGATATCAACAGCATTTTACAGGAAAGTTTTCATGTTAATTAAATTAAATAAAAATAATCAGTTTATATACTTATGAGCATACACGCCCCCGAACACAAATATTTAATAAGAGGTAGATTACTTGTAGCCGTGTCTGCGATATGGAAAAAGTGGTAGAAGTCTATTACCATGCGAGATCTGGATAAATATTAGTGTTAGAAAGGAGAACAAAACAAGTGATTTATAACATGTTTTAATAATTGTTACTTGATTAGTAACTATTTACTTAGTCTTTAATATGTGGAATGGGGCTCCATGATACAATTCTAAAAAAAAAAAAAAAAAAAAAAACTTTATCTAATGATTAGAGTTTCAAATTGCTTGAAATACGTGGGAACTAGCAATGTTTAATATTTCCAGAATACATATGTAAAGCGCGGTAAAACTTATCGTTTATTTCTCTTGCCATTCTCATAAAACTGATAAGTTGCTGTTGATACGTGTTGTCATATACACAATTACAGGCCAGTCGATTGGTGTGTTTGTAATGAAATAATCGGCCCACACAATATAATAAATTTATTATTTTTGTAAGAAGGGGGTGATGATGGAGGTTAAAATTATAAAAAAATAATTGTCGAAATCAGTAACATATCTAAGAATTATGAAAAATGATGAAATGTGACCAAATCGATGTGTGTGTTTGTAAAGAAACAGACCAGCTAATATATCAAATTTATTATTTTAGTAAGGGCTAGGCGATAACGTGGGTTACAAATATAAAAAATGATTGCCCGAAATTAGTAACATATTCAAGAATTATGAAAAATGATGAACTGCGAGTAAGTTGATTAGTTTATAATGAAATAATAAACCCAGAAAATATATCAAATTTATTATTTTTGTACGGGCAAAGGGCAATAATATGGATTAGAATTATGAAATATGATTGTCGAAAATAGTAACATATTCAGGAATTATGAAAAATGATAAAATGTTAATTGATTGGTGCATTTGTAATTAAATAATCGGCCCAGACAATATATCAAAGTTATCATTCTCGTAAGGGGTGGGAGCGATAATGTGGGTTAAAATTGTTAAAAATTCTTGTCGAACTTAGTAACATATCCAAGAATTAGAGAAAAATGATGAAATGTGAGTTGATTAATTGGAGTCTTTGTAATAAAATAATAAGCGCAGAGAATTTACCAGTTTCTGTAGGTGGTCAACAATATTTTTCTGAGTTTTCAATATCAACCTGGGGGAATGACGTCACAGTTGTAATGATGAGTAGAAAGACACGTGATTATGTTGCTTTTCAACGTACTCGGGAGTTCTCTATGAATTAACAAACCTTCACTTTTGGGGTGGGGCTGGAGAGAGTAATGTCCATTTTGGGGTCACTATGCAATCTCCCACAATGTCATATTCCAAAAATATGAAATAACTAGGGAATCATATTCTGAAAATAACATCGTTTCTCTTACTAATGTGTTGTTGGTAGTTGTGGTAGGCGGGAGAACTACATTAATATTTAAAATTGTAGTAAAGTAAAAGTTGCCTAATCATTCGCGTCAATGTAATTATTTGTAAATAATTATTATGTAAAACCTGTTGAGTTATGGCCAAGAAATGATGATTTCACTTAAAACGATGGTGTCAGTAGTAGGGAGGGAAATAACACAGTAATGTGGAATTTAATAGTGAGGCTAGGGTTGCCTAATCACAAAGCTTCTCAACTTATTTGTTTATTTGTTTGTAAAGCCTGCTGAGTAATCTTCCGAAAATTACGTCTTCTTTTCAATAAATTTTGTTGTCGGTAGTGGGGAAAAATGAAACAGTAATGTGGAATTTGATAATGAAGTAAGGGTTGTCGAATCACTTAACTGTGTCACTATATTTATGCATTAATTTTAAAATCCTGCAGAGACTTCTTCCAAAAATGACTTAATTTTTCTTACAATAATAGTGCCGATAGTGAGGAATGAAAGAAACGCAGTAATGTTGAAATTTATGATGAAGCAAGGGTTTTTAACTCATTAACCAACACAATGTATTTATGTATTAATTTGGAAATCCTAATGATCCATCTTCTAAAAATGATTTCAATTCTCTTTAAATTATGGCAGCCTTGGTGGGAAGAGAAATTATTTCATATATGTTGTAAAGTAGTCGAGAGTATGTTAAATTGTTTCATATATGTATATAACTTACTCGTCCGAAAGTCGGTAAACATATTTTAAATATGTTAAATTACCCGTTCCAATAAGGTAAAATTATTCCATATACATTCTATAAATTACCTGTCCTACGGAAGGTATAATTATTTCATACATGTGTAATAGCCGTCCGAGGGTAGGTAAAATATTCTTTTGTTGGGAAATAATGATATGTAGACGTAACTGTTATTCTTTGGAGAGAGGAATTTTTAATGTAATTCCTCTCTCCAAAGAATAACAATTATATTCAAAATCAACTTCGATTTTCTCATTGTTTATACGGTCCCGAGCAATGCCTGGTAGTCCCACTAGTCAATAATATAGATGAACAGAGTACGATTAATGAAGATATTTTTGCTTGATAGTTTCTTTCAAAAAAGTTAACAAAGTAAGAATCAATCGAAAAGAGGAGTATTGTCCCTATATTAATGTATAATAGTCAGCAAAAATTCTTTTAGGCGTCTTCAACAAGGATAAATCCACTTCCCATTTAAAATAATATAAATCTTTTTAAAAGGTAATCGTATTCTACTTACCGTTAAAAAGATAAGGATAAGAGGCTACTTCAGTCTTTGACAGACTAAGCATACCCACGAAGGGGTGCCTATGTCAGATTTTTATTTTTTGGCAGGATGTTAGTTGGTTGTTTTTTGTTTTACGGCATATCAACCCTTTCCAGGTTATTTAATGCCGAATTCAGTGATTTGGAAGAAAAATCTTTTTAATAGAATATATTTGTTGTTTGCGAATCGGTTTCTGTTTAACCCATAGTTGGGACCCTAACAGGTGCTACCACTCCGGGTCAGAGTGGACCTGGGAGCAATGGCAATTAAAGGGTGGCTCCACACTCCCCAACGCCCGCAAGCTGAGGTCTCACCATCGGATATAGTTTAAGATAGTATCAAGGACCATTGTGGCAGGAAGTGCTCAGTCTCCAACCACACCTGTCCCGAGTGGACACTGTTAAATACCAGTGGCAAGTGCAGTGTGTATACAAGACGGCTAGAAACAAATGCTGAGATAAGCGGGGTACACATACTGCGCCTAGAATTCCCAAATGGTTACCCCTACCCATCAGGCTCAACGTTGCTTAACTTCGGTGATCTGACGGGAACACGATTATGCCGTATATTAATTTGCACAATAATTGCATAATAATAATGAATGCATCCAATAAATTTCACAAGAGTTGAGAGCCAGATTATTATTTAAGTCGTTAATTCGATTTTGGAGCAATTCCTCGCAGAACAGCCAAAATGAAACGTTCTGTATCCAACGAAATCTAATAATACATAAATTATGCGCATTAAATATTTCATCATATGAACATTTTATTAAATGGTTCTACAAAGTATGTACAACGTTGAGTAAAATGGTGTCATTATTATTCGTATTGAATAGATAAATTACTTAGTTAATCAGTTTTTGTTTTAAATCATTATGTGAATTGGATATCGTATTTTAGTCTATTACAACCCATTTATTTCGATTTCTCTAGTGTTCCTATGTACATATCTATAAACGTGAAAATGTCTCTCTGTGTGTCTGCGTCTGTACACTTCCCTACCAAACTACTCTGTCAATGTGTCAATTTCAAGGATTTGAATTTTGAAAGCTCTGCCAAACTCCTCCGCCAATTTTTGGTCTAAACACTTGAAATTTTAGAGATAGGTTACTTCGACATGGAATACACATTCACATTTGATTTGAGCCCAAAACAATAAATGTTAAGGTTTAAAATCGAGGTCAAATTAAAAAAAAAAAATTGACCACTGCGGTCAACAAATTTCGCAGCCAAATTTGTATCTAAAAATTTGAAATTTTACAGGAAGTGTATTCATCCATAGGGAAAGCTGCCAAGGGGTAAAAGTTTTAAAGATTTGACCTTTGCGATCTCTAGCAAACTATTCAGATAATTTTGGGTCTAAACATTTGAAATTTTACATAAAGGGTATTCAGACACGCACCAAGCTTTTTAGTCAGTTTCTTGACAAAATTGTAGCTGCCAAATTGTCACCGTTGAATGAGTTTCCCATTTCAAGACTCTACCAAATCTCTCTGCCTATTTATGTTGAAACACTTGAAATTTTAGATGTGGATACTTGGACATGAGTTAGACTTTTTACAAATATATATATATATATATATATATATATATATATATATATATATATATACACGTATACACATATGGTTATGAATAGAGCATAGGGCCCGAGCAAAGCCGGGCTGAATTGCTAGTATTTATATATTTGTCTGTACAGGATCCGATACTAAATAAATTAATCACTGAATGAATTTTAGAATACAGTTCGAGACAATAAGATGAACTATATTTTTTTACCAAACGGAGTCAACTTATCAAAGCCCGAAGGCCACTATAGGATAAAGGTTAATGAGCGTATGACAATCAACAGAACAACAACGTAGTAATCGTCAGAAGTGGAAAATGATAGAATGAAATTATTTAAGGGAACGACTCAAAAAGAACCATAATGTAGTCTCCGGGAAAACAGTCAAACGGAACAAACTTAATCAGGCAGCAGTTCTAGGATTTGTTTATGAAATCCGCGTTTAAATTTAGGCACCGATGAAGAGTGAGGAAAATTGTATATAGTTTCAGAATGTAATGCAAAGTAAAAAAGGGGGAATCCCTTCGGTAAAATGCAGATATCTCAGATGTCTGTGAAATTATAAACTTAGTTACTTAACACCAAATAAAAATATCCTCAAATTTCCTTAGAGTATTCTATGTGTTTGGCGTCATAAGATGGGTGTAATCTACTATTGAAAAATTAGTATATTTGAATAGAATTTGAACCATAGTTATCCGACATAAATTAAGCAAAATTCGCTAAATATCAGTTTCTCCTGAAGACTTTAAGCCTTAACCTTAAGTGCATGTAATTTTCCAGAATAAAAATCATGCAATGGATTTATATAAAAATTAGAATAGGGATGCTAGCCTTTAGGTTTAGTAATTGTAATACTAAAGTGGTGCAAAACCATACTGATATGGAAATTTACCCGTCTTATTGTGTTCAAGATTCTTTCTTTAATACACATTCACTAGGCATGATAATGACCGTTTATGAATTGTATGCCAGAGTGTCCAAAATGGCAATCCCATTTAGTGTTTTATGAAACTATTGCAATTTTATTGATACGAGAATTTCGCTTACAGACATAGAAATATCCCCATTGTAATGAGGCGTAGAACGCAGCTGTAATACATAAGAACTGTGTGTCTTAGAAAACAGCAGAAGCCGTGCTTCAGTAATAACATAATAGCAGCCCGTTGACAGTAGTCGAGCAGCTTAGCTTTTAACTGCGAAACAGGGGTATTTTAAAGGTCTCCTGTCGTTTCCCTACGAAGGATTCGCGTGGAAAGATTTATCTTATATTAATGTTTGTAATCAAATAAAATTGACTATTGGTACTTTTTTTACACTAGAACGATTACTATTGTTGTTAGAAAGTAGAAGGAAATTAAAGACAGATGACTTCGACACATACAAATTTTTCCAAGATAAATGAGATGTTAATCGGGCATTTAGACGACGCCCGCTGGTTTGTCTACAGGGTGAGAAATTTCGTCAGTTCTGTTATATATCATGCAAGTTGTTTAGTTAGATTTAGATCTTTTTAAAAACTTATTGTTTGTAACTATACACTGAGTTCACATTGTGTATTTTCGTATCATTTAACAGATTTTTATCAACCGCTAATTTGTTAGAATTTATCTACATCAGTCAAACATTTTAATAAGATTTTTTGTGCTGACAAAAAGAAAACTTTACGGTTAATCTTACGTACCTTTTAGGATTGATTGGACTACTATTCTAACCTTGGATTTTATACACATGTTTCGTCCAAAATAACTTTAACTGTTTACCTGGACACATGGCGCAACGGAAGAAGGCGTTACTTTCTCTCAATTGTTTTGGGCCTTACATTTAAGGCTTAGTCATTACTGCAGTCGATATTTCGACTAACACAAAACTGACTAAGACTTCTATCTTTCAAACAACTTAAATGCTAAAGTTAAATGCTTTGTATCTAACGAAATCAAATTAGTAAATACATTTCCCTTTAATATTTAATGATTGTGTATAGATTACACATATACAGAGTAAAATGGTATTATAATTATTCAAATCAAACCACTTATTTTGATACATCTATTGTTTAAAATCATGCGAATTAGATGTCACACTTTTACGATGCAACAACATTATTTCTATTAAGTTTAAATTGTGCATATGTTACTATATATTCAGAGGATAAACTTCTAAACGGCTCTTTATGAATTTTACGAAACCGACATAATTGTAATTGGAACAATCTATAATAAGTTTAATAAATATTTTACTTCGAAAGTTGGAATAATATGACGTATTTCACACGTACATACTCGTGTCACAACACGTTGTAGACTCCGTTTAATAGGAAAGTCAAATCTTTTTCGGTAAAAAGGGTATTTATTCCCACCTCTTTAACGTAGTCGTCATCTCTATCGTGATCCTTATTTTTATTCTCGGTTTGCGAACACGTTGTTTTTACATCTTTTTCTTTTGTCCCTCGGCGCAATTTCACTTATCACACTGATCAGCATTTGCACACAACCGCCATACGCGCGTCCGCGCTCTGTAACAGTGATATATACCTGACGATCGAAAATTACAGCGGTCGAGCCAGTGTAGTAATTTGTTACAAGTTTAGTACAGAGCTTAAAAAATGTTAATTTTAGCACCAATTCAACGTTTAACTATTCACTTAACTGAAATTCAAGACTGAACCGAATACGTGACGTTACGAATTTCTTTGCGGGTTCAAAAACAAAGGATATTATGTGATTTTTTTTATAAAAAAAAATTATGCACATAAAAAAATTAAATAGTTTTTCGAATGAGAAAACAGAAAATGCAGCCGTTACAATGTGTTGATTTTCGCAAGAAAAATTATTTGAGATCCAAAACGATCACCATACTCAAGCTCAATCACGTATTTAGATTCGACTCAACTGCAATGTCATGTTTTAAACAATTCAGGCACACAAAACGATGGCAATACTTCAGTGAGAATGCAATAACCTTTAAAAATAGCCCCTTTTATCTTTTATCCTTTTTTGATCGATTTTGAAAGAAGCTTTAACGACAAAATATTCACTTATATTTGTTTTCCATTTTTTTCTCAGTAAATTAACGCAATAATCGGGATGTTTCAGAAATAAAAAAAAAATAATGCAAAACAAAAAAAAATCGATATTTACTTTTTTAAATTTTTTTGGCTACAGATTTCGTTCAGATTTTTCGGAGAGAATTCAAATTAATGAACGTAGTTTCATAAATAAGTCTTCCAGAAAAATCAACTTTATAATTTAGGATTCAATACATAAACTTACGTGACAAACTTAACATGTATCGAAAATTGAATGTGGAATAGCAACATCATACAATCGGACTTGGCAAACTTCATAATATTGATATAATTTTTCTAAATCTGCAACTTGATAACATTTTTAAAATATAAATTATTACGTTTTCTTGGCGTTCTCACTGAGAGTAAAATGCTTTGTTATAACTATTTAATTAGCATCGTGCAAAGTGTAGTATTTGTATTTGCAGATTTTGTATTTATTTTTATAAAGCCAATTTTCCATGTGGTATTATATTGTACCAAATATAATTTAATGATTTTATATATGTATATATATATATAATTTGGATGCCACCAGCAAGGATCGAATTCAAAACATATAGCTGCCCAGCATTATTCTTTACCACTGGCATACGAATATATAACGTTAAAAATAGAGTTATTTTACCTATAAATGCATAGTAAAGCACACTTAGTCGACTTATGCTTGCCAAGTGCAATAGCTTTTTCAAAGTTTTAATCTTTTAGCAGCGATTTCTACAGGCTAAAAAACAAATCAAATTTCTTCCAGAGGCCCTAATCTCATATATTAAGTTTCAACTATATAATAAAAAAAATAGAAAGAGGAGTCTTGTGCAGACAAGGTCACTAATGTATATAAGTGTTGGGACGATTGTTTGGAATCGGAAAAATGGGAGCATTTTGGGGTATCGGAAAAATTTCAGCCTATTATCTGATGCCAACACCGATTCCTTATTTTGTTTTATATGATTAGAGAAACATGTTCTACTGCTTGTAATAATGATAAAATAATAAATATTTGATTTAAACTTCCAGACTATAATCTCTAGGTTAACACCTCACAAGTGATTTTACGTTTGAGAAAATATATGCAAATTTAGGATGTGTTTTTACAGTAATATGGACAAAATAACACTTTTATAGTTAAATGATTAGAGATTATAAAGAATCGGAATGAGTAATTGTATCGGAATCGCCAACTCGCTAATAAATAAATAAATATATAATCAACCCCCATTATTCTTTACATTTTGATTTTTGTCATTTTACATTGACCCCTTTCTTACCACTATTTTTACCATTATTAATCAATACAATTATCAATTATAAATATCGCAGTCACTAACATGTTTATCCCTTATTACGTTCTATTTTCAATTATCATAATTAGAGTAGATGATTATATCTAAGCATGGAAATAATTAATTATATGCATTTTGACATTTTATTATTATTTCTATAGAGCTTCTAAAGCTTCGTATAGTAAATATTTTTAAAATCCCATGATGAGAGGTAAGAGTAAAGGTGGGAGAGTGGACGTGGAATGAGAAGGGAAAATAAATTATTTATAGCTTCATCTTTTACTTACTTCTTTTCTCTTTTGCGCCTTTTCTTTTTATTCCTTATATGTTTACCTCTTCAGAAATATGTATGGGGCGGGCATACAGCAGAGGGCACCGTAATCGTACATTTTATTTTTACCAGATAACATACTAGTCAAAGTAAAAGCATTGTTATAACTGAATAACCCCGATTAAATCTGAAACTCCTTTTAGCATAGATATATCAAATTCACATTCTCATATTGTTTGAACCTATACACACTAGTATGTTTAAGTTTTATGGCGGCCATCACACCTGCATACAAATATTATTTCTAATCTGGATACTTAAGCCCCCATCATTTTCCATTCATTTCTATATCTAAACACAGACACAAATAACACTATAAATGGGGCTTTATTTACATATAATCAAATCTTTTTTCCACAATATTTGACAGAACCTCCAAATATTAATTCCCTG
This sequence comes from Euprymna scolopes, assembly GCF_053919585.1. NCBI lineage: Eukaryota > Metazoa > Mollusca > Cephalopoda > Sepiida > Sepiolidae > Euprymna > Euprymna scolopes. The sequence goes on from NC_136485.1 coordinate 110,625,895, forward strand.
CGATAAAGATCTGATATTTTCATTGCAAAATTTTATTTCGTATAAGCTGTATCGCCTGAAGAGGTCTATTTACTAGTAACTAGCTGACCAAAACAGGCTCATGAGAGATTAGCAAAATCTTACTGCTTATGTAAAAATAAATAAAGAGTATACTTTGCTCTACTTCAGAAATTAATAATCATGTATTAACCCCCTTAAACTTTATTGGTTCTATAACCTTTAGAACCCAATAACCCTAGATCATAAAAGTGGCCTGGCAAAGCTACAGGAGAGATAACCGGAGCAGCAAAACTGAGGCTGACCTGGAAGACACTATATATAGACACTTGTTAACAAATTAACCGAATTTCCATTACTAACGATTACTATATTGTCCAATTTCTACTGTACACTCATTAACCCTTATCCTCGAGTGTCCTCTTGGTCTTGATGAGTGATGCTTCCTATGTAATTATATATATACACAAATATACGCTTATTTGGGAATAATTTATTGGCTTAAAATAGTTTCTTGTTACCAATTGTCACAAAATTTTAACAATAGAAGAGTATTATAATCTTCAAAAAGCCTGCACATCTTCACGTAGTTTCGTCGCATAGAACTAAATATATGAGCATTTCAATATTTAATTATGCTACCAGTATATATATATATATATATATATATATATATATATATATATATATATATATATATATATATATATATATATATGGCATTATTAACACATTTATTCGTTACAAGCATTTAGCTTCTCAACTAAATGATTGGTATACAGAAACGGGTGAAATAATTGAAAAAGCGTATTTTCCCCAAAAACACACGCACACAGATATTTCCCACTTCGATATTTTTATTGTCATCGACATCCGGGAAATCGCCCGGTAGGAAATCTCACATGCTCCCATGTAGTAACATAGTCCAAAATATGTTATTCTACGTTGCACTGTAGAGAACCTACGTTGCACTGTAGAGAATATATTTTTTTTATATAAACTTCTTTCCAGTTAACGAAAAAAAAAACATTAAGAAATTTACAAGCGGGGTTTTAACCTGCATCATGCATAAAAAAACACGTAGATTTTCGAGTCATAGAAAATTCTTCGCTCTTAATGAAAAAATATTAAGGAATTTACGTGCGGAGTTGGAACCTATAGACCACGTCGTACAAAAAAAAACAAAACAAAAAAAAACACGCTATCAACTTACCCACATTCGAATTTTCATGACCCGTTTTTCTAGCATTGTTGCTAAGGGACGACATGGAAAAATATTTTACCGATGATAAATGATTTAAAATAATGGTTTCGATTATCGGTAATTATCAGGGTATTCTGAGACAAAATGTAATTGAGATCACTCTCAGACTTATACACTTAAGTTATGCAAATTTAAAAGTAATTTTGTTCAGCCGATTCGGAGTCTATAAGAAAGGAACTCTCACAGAGGGAAAAAACTGCATTTATATGATTGATGAGATAATAAAATCCTACATTCAATCCTAGGAGCACCATCATCACATTCTCATTATTTTTAGATAGCTAAATTCCTCATAAAACAGCCATCACCAGGAAGATATATACACGTTATAACTATATTTTTCTGTCACTCTTCGTTTCCGAATCATACACTCTTAGACATACGATTATCATCCCATTCCCCGCCCCCCTCCAAATAATAATTCCTTCCTTATAAATATCCGGCAACTTTCATTAGCTGAACTTTGAGTATTCTCATATTTCGGAATTCTGTTTTCTATATTTAAACGAACAGTTATTTAAATAAAAAAAAATAGCGCCACTAATAAATATTTCTAGGCCCGGTGAAGTACCTGGCATATAAGAAAAAATACAAAAAAAAAACAAAAAAAAACATCTGTTTTTATAACTATTGCAACAAAGACAAAATTTTAATGCCTACATAGAGATATTCGGTAATCTTGCAATACATTTACATTTTTTTTTTATTTTGTCGTTTTCTTTGGGGGGGGGCAGGTTACTTTGTTTATTGTGTGTGTGTTCCCGTCATCGTTTGTTTTCAAAGAAAAACAACTTTTGCTTTATACTTGGTAAAACCATTTATTAGATGTTAATAAACATTACTAATTGCAAGTTCTTTTTAGATAGTTTAATATCTATCTAAGCAGTCATTTACTTGTCAATAAACATCTTGCTTGCTATCCATCCATCTCTCTCCGCATATTTTACAGTCGCCATCGGTTTACAAACAAACGTTATTCCACTCTTTCTCTCATATGTAAAATATCCACACCTGTTAAACTACTTTTATAGTTAACTATATTTTAGGCTTATTTTTGTTTACAATGAAAAATATATAAACATATGTCAACATTTTTGTCTGTTTACTTTTTACTTTTCTAGCGCATACCTTTGCAAATAACTGTTTTCTTACGCTAATATCCGATTTATTGTTAAACTATTTACAGATTTTACAATTTGTGCTTAGATACCTCAATTTACAAACCTACCGGCGTGTTTGAGAGTTATGGCCTTACAGATTTTTTTCCGCCGATTATTTACTCTATAGTTTTAACTAAGCTTCACTAATTAGGAAAAAGATTTCGGCAGAATATTGCGTTTTAATTTCTTTCCGGACTGATTCTAAAAATTTCGCAGGGGTTTATTTTTTTGTGAGGAGGGTATAACTTTGTAAATTAGTTCCATTTTCCTTCAGAATGCCGACTTATGGAGGTTTTCCACTATGCTGGTTAATAAAATCTTCATCAAATTTTGCGGCGACAAGTACTCATACTAATATAAAGACCTGTTTCAAGCACTTACATTCACTGGCTGCCACGCACGAGAAACAAATCTATTGCGCTCTTACCGACACTGCCATCCCAAACTTTTATTTTTCAGCATTTGCAGGTGGGTACGCTGACAAAGAATATCACGGTTAAATTTAGTTTCTTTTTTTTACAATGGGACGGGGGCAAGGCTTCAACCAGGCAACGCCGGTAAACGGGCCCTGCTAGTATATATATATATATATATATATATGATTAGTTTTTTTTGGAAAAAGAATTCCAGCAGAGTGCTCAATTAAAAGGAAAATCCAAATTTTAAGAGCGTACTTATATTTTGTGTACAGAAAGTTGTTAGTTGAGACAGGTCATTGGTCTCTTCAGCCAATATTGGCTGAAGAGAGCTTGATAAGGATACCTTAAACGGGCCTTATTATCGGGCTTGAAACCGACGGTACCAATGACCTGTCTCAACTAACAACTTTCTGTACACAATATATATATATATATATATATATATATATATATATATATATATATATATATATACCACCTTTGTGGCAGTTTTATAAATTCTAAATCTTAGCAACTATTGATCATAATTTAACAAATAAAGATCCATAGGAAATTTAATGGCCTGACTTATGCAGTGGCTATGTGCCATTTGCCATCAAAGTCGCATATTAAGGGGATCATCCAGAGCCTATTTTTAGCACTTATTTTTACAGCCATAAAATGTTTCAATCATAGTTATTTATTTTCCTAGCTTTGCATATGAATTACAAAGTATCTGATATTTCCCCAAAACTTCTGTTTATGATGGAGTGGGGGAACTGAAACTTGGTGGTATGGTTTTAAGTGATCTGAAATAGCAACAAGAGGGTGATTTTAGTCCAAATATTTCTCATGTTATATTCCCCTCTTTGGTTTTCATACATGAAGTAAATTTAAATTATTTGATATTCATAATCTAAAGAGAGGAGATATAACATGAGAAATATTTGGAATCAAGTCTTTCCTTGCGGTTATTTCAGATCAGTTAAAACCATAGCAGCAAGCGTTAGTCTCATCTCCATCAACGCCAGAGGTTTGGGGGAATATATATGGAAACATTATGTAGAGAGCTAAACTTAGGTAGCATAAGACTATGTGATTTATTTTACTGATAGAATTGATCCCAAGAAGTAAATAAGAAAGAAAGCTGAGGAAAATGAGAAGATAGACTAAACAAAACAAATAGAAAATACAAAGTTAAATGATGAAAAACCTTTTCTTCTGAATATAAAATCTATAAAAAAAAATAATAAATCCAGTATTAGAGGGTCCAAAACAATAATTTAAACATTCGATTAAAAACAAAACGCTATATACTCCCTGTAAAATAACCTCACAGCTCACACGAGCTACGCAAGCAACAAACCGGAAGTACAAGACCCGAGTTACACCCTAATTGGGGAACATCAGATTTAGTAAATATAATGAGAAATAATTAAATTCAGCGTTTTAAATGTTATGTCATATCTTCCTGGGTTTAAGATTCCTTTTCGGAAGAGTTCCGGTATGGATTTATATCTAAGTTTGTAAAAACTTCAGTATTTTTTTTTAGATTGCCATTTCTTTCGTCCTACTATTATCCCTTTTTAACTCGAGGAAAAATATCTTCAACTATATTTTCCGATGAAAATTTACTCTCTCTGATTATTTGTTTTGCCCACCATTCAATGAAACACGTGTAAGATAACATTTTATAAATGAAAAATAAATATACATTTGACTTGAGAATGTTAGTTCTCAAAATATAAACGATTTAATCATCTAACTTCAAAAAATGTTATCGCGTAATGTACTCAAGCAACATTGATTGGATGCCTCCAGAAAACTTAATAAATATTGACAATGGCATTCGAATGAATAACATCTATTAAAGACATTATTTTATAATATCGAAAATAAAACATAAAAGGAATCTATAAAGAAAAACAATATAGAATAAAGTTATGATTTCCTGACAGAACAATTTCATTTTCCCTTTTCTTTGCTCACAATTTATTCAAAACATGCGTGTCGTGTTGAATTATTACGAAAATATTAGAAAATTGCTTTCAATAATACTTAATTAAATTATACGTTGGGAGAGAAATGCCCGTGTGCATTCTCTTTTCGTATGTAGGTTTATTTATTTTTAAAAGAAACGAGAAAAATGTTTTTATTGCCTTAAAAAAGAGAATTTGTAAAATTATTTAAAAAAAATGTCGGATCGATGAAATATAGCAGATGATTCATTACTGAAACAATAAGAACAAAAACGAATAAAATATGTAACTCGGGATTTCATGAACACAATGACACAGACATGATATGCATTGCCAATATTTGGTTCAGTTTATGAAATATGTTGCTTGAGATTAAAAGATATGTTAAAATATTCTACACTCTAAAATACAGATTAATGTGCATTTATTTGCACTCGTATATATTTGTATTTATCCACATACAGTCCTGTATCGTTGTATCCCAACCTATCAGATATAATAATATAAATCTCACCTGTCTGTTTAAATGTATGTATGATTATTTGTATGCCTGCCTTAAACTTTCGACAAAAACGATGGATTTTCACGAGATCGAAATCGTTTTAAAGCTCGACCCTTCGGACGACAAATATCGAAGAATTGGCAAAAATATTAATTCTCTTTTCTACAGGGAGTGGCCCCTTTTTTCGCTAATATTTAATATTTTGACTAGCCTTATTTTAAACATTCGTCACTTCTGGTTTGGCGATTAGCGCAACAGCAAACACGTCACGTTTACTTAATTTTTTCACGTTTTCTTCTTCCTTTGCAGCAATACGAGTTCAAGCCTTCCTTCCTACCACCTTTTTTTGTTTTACCCAACACACACGACACACCGGGGTAACGAAAGCGACCGCAATAGAGGTCAGTGTACCCAATGATACAGGGCTTAACAGAGCTGAGAGGGAAAAGATAACAAAGTATCAAGGACTTATGTATGATATGAAACGAAATTGGAAATTAAAAGACGTTTCAATTATACGAGTCATCATAGGAGCAGCTGAGCTTATGAAAAAGAACTTTAAAAAGTACATAGCAAGCATACCCGGTGAACCAAGTGCAAGTGAAATACAAACGATTGCATTGAAAGGGACGGCTAGAATCCTGAAAAGATCTCTTGGTTGGACTCACTAAAATAGGGGTAAATGTCAGACATCTGGTTGGATGTCCCATCCCCTAGAAGAAAAAGTTTAAGAAAAATGAAAAAAGAAAGGGTAACACTGGGCACCAAGGCTAATTATATAAAATGCAAATTAAAAGTTAAACATTATATTCCATAATGAATCAGTAGGGACAAAAAAGAAAATAACATATTTAGACCATAGTATTTCGAATCTAAAAGTTCCTTATCAGAAAAGACAACGTTTATATAGCTACAAAAAGTTGGTATAAGGCATTAACTTAAAATTAGAAAAAAGATAGACTATGTATATAGCAATATGGAAGATATTGTACGTACATGCAAAAAAGAAGCTATAAGTAGGGGTATATAAGAGAGTAAAGACAATACATATGGAGGGATAATTAGACAAATACAGCACATAATAAGCAGTAAAAAATATGAATAACAAACAATAGTCCTAACTTCATAGGTTTCTAAACGCAACATTATATATGTATATAAATATACATACATTCACTCATACGCACACACATAGATTTTCCTCGTTATTACATTGATGTAAAAGTTTATAATTTCTATTAAAATTAGTAAAGCAAACACAATATATTCAGTCACGAATTTGTGAGCGACTAAAAGAAGGTTAACTAATTTGCATATTCTTTGAAAACCGAACTTTCATTAATTTATTAATCCTGTTTATGGCTCCTTCTTTCATGATAGGTTTCATTTAAATATTATCCTCTGTTTTATTTGTACATATTCTTTTTATCTTTTTAATAATTGTGTAGGATTCAGTATGAGACTGTTTTAGCACAGGTACATGTATTTATCTCTCTCTCTCTCTCTCTCTCTCTCTCTCTCTCATATAGGCGAACATGTCTGCATATGCGCGACAGTCTCTACCAAATTTCTCTCTCAACTTGTCTAGACTGGAAACTTCAACGTGTATAGACTTTAAACTATATAAAAGTACATTTATAGGTTAAAGTCGCTTAAATTTGACTGCTTTTTTGTTATTTGTTGATAGTTCAAACGGTAAGTATTGAGGCTGAAGCGCAATATATTTTGGTTTGGATTGTAGTTGATGGCACCTGAATTATTTTTTTTTATAAATTATAAAATCATTATTATATATCCTGTAAGAAACTATCACAAAATGTATATATATATATATATATATATATATATATATATATATATGTATATATATATAAGAATTATAAACAAGAAGTCTGTATTAATTAAATGTGATTTATAACATATTTTACAAGCGTGTAACGCTGGACGATCTGTTAATTAATATAAGAGAGGGTGCAAATGAAATTAGCTTTACATATAATAGTTTTTAGGTTTTCTTCACATACACACCCACACATATATGCCCTTAAGATTTGGTCCTTTTAATACCCGCTTCACATATAGGTATTCTAGCACAGATATACTCTAATTGCGTTGCCATATTTCGCAGCTATAGTAACTCGTATTGAAATAGACGTTCGCGTTTATATAAATATATATCTCATCCACCTACAGTACTGTTTCGCTGTATCATGCCTCATCCAAGCGGCTAGACAGGTATTATTCAAGCCAAAATGCACAATTCGCAAGTGAAGAAAAGATTAATGAAAAGCTTTTCAATATCGAAAGTGTAGAAATATATATTTACAGACTAACGACCTTATCCAGATTTAAAAGTTAAAATCACACACACACACATATATATATATATATATATATATATATATATACGCTGGTTATAGATATTTAGTTAAATATTTATTTATACTACACAATCGTAAAACATGTTTAAGCTGACTTTAAGCTGGTCAATATTCTATGATCTTTAATTCCTTATGCTGTGCTGTGTCTGCGTACAATGCATTAGTACTTGTAGCAGCATTTCACTAACTATTAATATATAGAACTTTTCATCTATCTAATTCTCCAAACAGTTCAATTCATACTAAAATAAATGAACTTCTTTGGCTCTGTCGGCTGTACTTTGCTCTCAGAAAAACGTCAAACATAAGACAATCATTTATATTTCTTTGATTCAAAAACCATATACATATTCCTCATCGTATATAACGCAAAAGAAGCTATTACTTTGAGAGATATACACATACATGTTCAGAAGCTTAGTGACCGGAAGATATACCATTTCGTCGTATCTAAGACGGCGGGGGGGGTGATCATCTTTCTTTTCCGTTTCACTTGACTGGGTTATTTGATTCCGATGCTATTTGTCATTCTGTTGCGGCACAACCTATAATGGAAGTCTTCAACCCAACGCATTGATTACATGACATGATCGGGCGTCCAATGAAAAACGTGGCCACCGGCAAACGATTCCAGCATTTACCAATCTCCATGATTACGGAGACATTTTCGGAATGCATTTCGGTTTTATAGTGACGAACAAGAAGAAAATAGTACACTTTATTTTTCCTTTTATTGCCTCTCAATTATTATCATCTGTACGTTGAGTTCGTGTTAGTATTGACGCCAACATTTTTTGGCACATTTTTTTTTGTTTTTTATATGTTATCGTTCCATAAAAGTTATTAATCCGATGTTGAAGTAAAAATTCAACTTCAACCAATTTAAAATAAATCACGTCAAAATCGGAAGTAATATATGAAGGGGATGATCTCATGATAAACGGAAATATACTACATGGTTCCCAAAAAGGGAGTTAATTCATGGGCGGATTGTGTAATTACCACAGTACAGATACTGCACTACCTGCTTAATTTTAGAACCGACAGTTAAATTTTCCATTCAGAAATCAGAACAGTAATTCGTTATAAAACGATATATTGTATTTGTCTTAATATTTTCCTCATAATTTATATTATGTGGAAATCGTTTGTGTAGAGTCGATTGGTTTTTCCTTTGTATCCTTTGCTTGGGATTCTCGATCCACTGAATAGTTCTGCCAATATAGATAATTTTATTATAGACTCAGGATTGCCAGATCGGGTACCCCCCAAGTAACGTATATTTTAAAATAATAGTTTATATCATAATATACTAGCATATAATATATCTAAATATATTAGAAGCTATTTTGTTAAGACATACTTAATGAAACATTTGATATGACATATCTGCAGGTTTTTTCATGTTTTTTTTTTTAAAGATTCTTGTTAATGTTCGATTTTCAGGCTTGAACTGGTAGGTGTAATTGCCGTAGTCGTGTAATCTAACACTTTTTTTGCAGGGTGGAGTATCGGGTAGAAGCCATGTTCTGAAAGAATTCAAAGAATGTTGTTTTGCGAGAACAACTGAAATGTACAATCAGTGACTATTTTTCTGCCTAAAACTGATACGGTGAACCAAGTGAAATCAGTGTAACACAAGTTCAACAATTGTATGAAAATTTGTAATCACCCAGGTCTCCAAGTATTGTTATATCTGTGGGTTTGTCTGAAAATCTGCAAGCGGTTTGACAAAGCACCACCAAATACTGGCCACTTCTGCAAAATTTGAACGATTATGCAAGAGTAAAGCTGAGATGCAGATCCGTCTACGTGCATACTGACGTTCAACATAAAACTGAAGCTTCTATAACGAAGTGGCAATCATAATATGTATATATTTAAATGTAAAAACTATAAATCGGAAATATTTTCAGTGTCAAAATCGAGTCTCGTCATTGTATTTTAAACTTTATTTCCTATTACTAGTACACTTAATACATTGATAAACATTTACTTATGTTTAGAGTAAACCACACAATGAAAATATTATATTATCGATAATAGATGCATATTTTACATGAGTTTTTGTAGTAATTCGAAAATAAAAACAAAAACTAGACGACAAATTATAGATTAATACATAGAGATTCTTAAAGCAATCGGAATCGATAATTGTATCAAAATCGACAAAACCATTGAAATCGTCACCTCAATAAATATATATGTGTGTATATATGTGTGTATATGTGAGTGTGTATATATGTATTTTTGTATATGTGTGTATACATGTGTGTACGTGTATACGTGTATGCCTGTGTATACATGCGTGTGTATATATGCGTGTATGCGTATGTATATATGTGTTTACGTGTGTATATATATATGTGTATGCGTGTGTATATATATATGTGTATGCGTGTGTATATATGTGTGTATGCGTGTGTATATATGTGTGTATGCGTGTGTATATATGTGTGTATGCGTGTGTATATATGTACGCGTGTGTATGTATGTGTCTATATGCATGTATGGAGTAAAATAAAATGCCAAATCTTATATATGTATATTTAACCGAAATGACATATCTATAAAGGCTTCGTCTAATAAATCTACCGATCTATTTTGCTTGCTTTGATATAGTCATTACGATTCGACGTGCATCACATCTACAAAATGATGCACGAAAAATATCGGTTTTCCTTACTTCAAGAAACGCTCTCTGATTAACCTCCGAATCGATTTGTCCGAATTTGATAGAAGCGACCAATTCAGATGTTCATTAATGCCACTTATCCCATGACAAAGTCGGCACTAAAAGGAAAACCGTCTCTTATTGTGCTCGGAATTTCTTTCGTAGCTGAAGAGGAAATAATGGATGGCCTTCATAGAAAGGGCCCTGCAACGCATCTGGAAATTGGTAATAAGGTGCCGTATTTTGTAAAGAGGCGATTCAACCTACCTTTATTTCTTAAAAAGGGAAAAATTGAGAGATGCTCTTTGTTCGTGAGAATTCACTCTCATTTCCTGACTACATAATGTGTGCAAATGTCTCGTTCAATATTGGCCGATGTTCGTTCATTTTCATAATGCGCTTTTACTAATGTCAAGATATTCAGATAGGAATCGGTCACCAAAGGTATAAAACTAATGATTATAAGATCCGGCTTTCTTGGCCGATTTCAAATATATATTTGCTGAACGTTACACGATAATTTTTGCTAAATATTCAGCATCCATTGCTGCATTTTTTTTTTTTTTTTTTACTTTCTTAAACGGTGAGCACAAAACAATTTCTAACCTGATAGGTCCCGCACTGTCTGCTAAATTTCTGCTTTTGTCGTATCAAATGAAGAAAGAAAAAGTCAGAGAAAGGTAATTTTAAAAGGTTGCTTAGAAACACGTGAAACGAGTCAGACGCCATGAGTATGTTATAACACTCTTCCGAGAAAGGTGTTAACAATTAGAATTCAGCCTGAACTTGCATTACGTGATTAAATTGAATTAGAGTAAGCACATTTGAATTATTGTAACTGGTTATATTCTTAAGATTATTAATAGTAAGTTCTTGGGATTTAGTGAAGATAGCTTCGAGTATTTGCTGCTAATGCATTTACCGATCCTCGCTATGTTTTTAAATCGCATTTCCAAGTTTCATGGGTTTTTTTTTATTCAATTGTAAATTACAGAATAGGTACAAAACACCCCCTCTCCTCTTGTTTAGAATGGCTTTTTAAATAATAACGTTATTATTTCAGCACGGATCAATCAGTGCATGAGTACCGAGTATTTTTTATGTTATGTTAATTAGTATAGGAAATTATGTCAGTGTTATTAACGAAACTTTGTCTTGAATCAGAGAGGGGGAGTAATGTTTTGGTAGACGTTGAAAAATTGAGCTAGAATTTACAAGATGCATGGTGAAGCGACGGGTTGGGATATTCGTAAAAACAATTTAACTTTTATGTATGTATATATATATATATATATATATATATATGTGTGTTTAATTTTTCACAATATTCTAACCTATTCAACTAATGAAAGCGAAAAGGCATTGAACTTAAATGCTAGGTGAGAATATTTTTCCTTTCATTTATGTGATCCCCTCTTTCCTTAAGCGCATAGGTAGAAGGAAAGGTTATGTGTGTTGTAATATATTGTAATGATTCAGGTAAAAATAAAAGCAATTAACCATTTATTTTTAAAAAATGAAGGAATAAACACGAATAGCAAACCCCCATCAGACGTAAACATTTTGTAGCCAAAGTCAACCCACCCTCATAAACACCCGATGCGGCAGCCACCGTAAGCAACACAGTCAACTACAACCTCTTTCCCTTTCATACGCTCGCCCCCTCTCTCTCTCTCCCCCTTTCTCTCTTACTGCCTGTAAAAAGAATGAATTGAGAAATAGTACTCGCATTGCAGTCGGTAGCAAATAAAGGGAGACTTCTTATTGGTCAACTAAAAGAGAAAGGAAAAAATATTTGGCAGGAAAACCAAGGCAATGGGAAGGAAACAAGGTTTACAAAGCCTGTTGAATTCACGCCGCTGTTGGGAAAAGATGCCATAATATGGGACTGTAATTACTCCTCCCCCCCTCCGCTATGACTGTGGTCTTCCAGCATCTCTCTGCACCTGTGTCATCCATGCGGAATGATAGGAAAGTATGATTGTTATAAGGACTTTTGTATCAGACGAAAACCTACGTTTTCTTTAAAAGCCGAAATACTATAAGTGCATGTGTAAAATATAGATATCTATACCAGAGAAAGGCGGATGTGCCTACATATTTTCAAACGTAAGAGAACAGATCCATGAAAATACCCACGCTTTGTTTAAAAGCCAAAATACACATACACACACACACATATATATTACACACTCAGATGCCTATACGGGGGAAGAGCCATTGCGCCTACAGATTTTCCAACGTAACAGAGAAGAAAAGCGCCGAGACGCAGGTTATCTACATTTCAGACGCCAATAAAGATTTACAGGACGTCAATGTTATACCGTGCACTTAAATCATTCACATGAAAATGAGGAGAACGAGAAACCGATCCTGTGGAATTCGAATTTTGATATAAAAAAATGACAAGCACAATCAATGCCACGTTAAAAGAGGAAGAGGCAAAATGAGAAGAGGGAAGCTGAAACGTAAGAGCGATATAAAACAACATGCTCATATCCCTAAAATTTATTACTAACTATTAATTGCCATTCCTTCATCGTATCTGCAGAGGAGTACAACGTTTTAATAACTCCATCCTCGTTCAATTCAAACTCGTCCCTGCCTCTTACGAACTTGTAATTTCCATGATGATATCCCTGCATTTTTGCTTTCCTTTTCCATTTTATCTCGTTGTATATAGCAGTTCGTGTTGTTTTATATTTTACTTCATTCGACACTTACCCCTAACCGTTGAGCACTGTATTGAATTTCAGTGATAATATATTCATGTAAATAAATACTCGTTTCGTCTATTCTAACGACGTGCTGTGCCGTTCTTGCCTTATGCTGGAGTTTCTAAAGGTTGAGTTAGGAATACTCATTTACCAAGACCATTTGTCATTAAATATTCTGACTTAGCATACGATACTTTTTTTTGTGTGTTACGAGTAGTGTAGAGTTAAGTCGCCTATCACCGAGTCGACGATTCTGAACAGGCGACAATTACCCTCGGACTTGGCTTCTAGCTCGTAATTGTCTGTAATACAAGAACTCAACATTGCCATCTGTTCAATGTTAATGAAACTGACGTACTTTCATCAGCACAGTTACTGACGATTATTGAATTACTAGCAGGAAATCACTGTTGCTCGGTCGTAAAATACACTTTAATATATTTTAATTCATGCAAATTTCATATTTATTATTACAAAGCCAATTTTCTATTCAATATTCGTCTTCGTTGGCAGAACTCGGATACGAGTATACATTTTGCTCGTTGGGATTTCTTATGATGCGAAGCTAGTCCTATCGGTGTACAGAAGAGACGGCCGCAACAGCCATATGGGACAGTAAAGTCAGCTTTTTTGGGACTCTTTTTTGTCTTCTCTTATTTTTATTTTATTTTCAAACGTTTCAGTGTTTTCATATATTTTTCTTCTCTTGCTATTGACTGCATTAGCATCTCAGTTGGTTGTCTCAATTTTGATCGCCTTAAGAGTAGATTTCAGCTTATATTTAAAGCGATGTTATGGTGTGTCACGGGGCCTGGTTCCAATGATAAGTTCTGTATAAAGAGATTGTTTGGGTAGGAGGTTGTAGATATTCGGGCAAGCCCAGCGTACTTATTATTATGGCTTCTATGCTTTTCATTCTTGAGCGGATGAGATAATGCGTTCGTGATTAAGTCTTGGCACGTTATGCTTAAGATATCACGCGGTTTTGCTTGGTGAAAATGTTCTTTTTCAAGTGTCTTCTATAGAGTACTCAGTTCACACAGTCATAAATCAGGGTTGCGATTACAACCGCTTAGTAGGCCATGAGCTTGGTAGATTCAGCCATCCCTTGATTGCTGAATACTCTTGTTTTCCATATGACACAATAAGCAGCTCTGAATCCATCTTGCTTGGTAACTCTTAAATCAACTGTATTAAACGTTAAGCTTATTAATGATAAAATTTACCTTAATTTTGTGGCGGTAAAGAGTGGCACTTGGATATGTAACTTACTAATAGAGTCAATGGAGGATTCGACTTATTCGACCAGCGTTGATCCTCATCTCGTGAGCTGATGATTATTACATAAGTATGAAACATGAGCGTCCGTAGGTATGAAAATAATTATCTATATATATATATATATATATATATATATGTATAAATGTATGTTTTTGTGTGTATGCGTATATGTTAATGTAGATTGATGATTTACGCAGTGTGGAAATTTCATTTAATTCACTCATTAAGTCAGACATTGTGCCATGTGACTACGCTTTATTCCAATCGATATTGTATTTCCAGAAAGGTCGCCGATTTGTGTATTTCAATAAAATAAAACCTTTCATGTTTTCGTTGTTCAAAGCCGACTTCTACTCGCGGGTCAGTGGAAGAATTCATGTACAATGCGGGTCTTTATTTTGCAGAAGAGGTGTGTTTTTCAAATAAAATTCCAATATGATTAATGGTTAAATTAACACGACCTACAAACCTCACCAATACGAAATAACTATGCAACTGCCTTTACTACATAGTCTGAGGGGGAAAAACATTTCCTATCGTTTTTCACAATAAATGAGAAGAAATATTTCAACTACAAAGGAATACTATAAAGATTTTGACGGATGGATAGGTTTTGCAAGAAATATATGCAATCTTGTTTCTGAAAGCAGACTTAAGATTCTATTGTCGATTTTCTCAAGTAATAGACAGTGCAAAGTTCTATTGTGTGGAAGAACACTCGAAATATTCCACATCCAATCGTTGATTAGATCTCAGCATATTTTGTTTACTTTTCACATTTATTTGCTAAAACATCGGACTCTCTTGTTATAGTTACTAGCATCATGTCTGTTTTCATCTACCTAAATCTTTATTTGAAGACCATATTAAATGAGGTGATAAACATGAAAGGCTTTACCAATTAGAATATGCTCTACAGAACAACAACTATTAAACTACATTCATTGTATATATTATTAAAGCACTATACTGTGTTTGAATATACGATTAGAAGCTTATGTGTTAGTTTTACTCATTAAGAACTGTATTAAATCTTCCCCGCTCACTCATTGTGCGACCAAAGTTAAAACAATTTTTACTGTTCATAGATCACATTCTTAGTTAGATTTGGAAATAAAATGTTCAATTTTCATTCATTAAAACAAAAGTTACAATAAAATTACTGGTGTTCAAAAGTCTTCAAAATAAGTAAGGAACGTGAGAGACCGTTTATGATTGGCCGTTGGTTACTATAGCAACTTTTTCGTCGTCGACACCTTCATAAATCATAGCATAAATGTCGCTTGCATGCCATAATATTTGGGTTATATATAGAGAATCAACAAAAATGACGCTCTTTCCCGTACTAGGACCGATAATCTTTCGTTAAGACGTCGCTCGGTAATTCTGTTTCTCATTTTTGCCATTTCTTCTGTTTATTTACTTAATTATGTCTGTTATTGGATTTTTTATTTAGTCAATTTAAGAAGTTGGTATTAATTTTATGGATTAAAAGGACTAGTTGTTAAAACTGGGAAAGGAAAAGACAAGATATTCTAGTAATAATATAATAAAAAAAACATAACTTTATATATTGCAGCATTAAGAATTGTTTTAAAAATTCAATTTAACATTTCATACGCATCCTTAATGCTACAATATTTTAAGTTATAATTTTTTTATATTTTTTTAATAGAATATATTTGTTTTTATCTTGCTTTAGCAACTAGTCCTTTTGTTTTATAAGTTTTATCTCAACCAAATTACTTTTTATACTCACATTTTTCTACGTAATACATGCACACATTATATATTACAGAGAAAGAGAGAGAGAGACAGACAGACAGACAGAGAGAGAGTGAGAAAGAGAGGGAGATAGCGACTGGCAGGCCGCCGGCCGTAAAATACGCTTTAATATATGTTGATTAATGCAGATTTCGTATTTATTATTATATTCTATTGGTATTCGACACAATATACAGTAAAGATTTTAAAAGTTTTCTAAATGTGTCGTGCGCCATCATCGAGAATCAACACTAAAACGTTAACTGACGATTAATTTTTCATATGACGTTAATGCCTGAGCTATAAAGACATGCTTGCTGCAAGGCTAAAAATTAAAACATGAACATATAGCTATTACGTTACGCATGCAAATTCGTTATGTAGTTGGACCTTTCCATGGAAAATTCCATTGTTTTTAATTTTCACAGTTTGGCGCCGTTTTTCCTTGGTTAAAACCAAAATATATAGTTTTTTTGTGCGTTCGAATATATAATATTGGAAGTTTCATGTCTGTAGACTAAAAGCATAGGAGTTTGTTATACAAATTTCTTAAATATATTAACGGATAAAAATATACATAGAAAGAGGTTTGTATTTACTAGAACCTTTTTACGTAAATATTACGCAAGTATAAATCATGTGGAATATATGCATGAACATAATTACACGTAACAGTTAACTAAAGATGATAATTCTATAAGAAAATAGAAATCAAGACTAATAAGAAATAAAATTGAATGTTGAAAAAATATGCAAATTAGCTAGATCTTTTGCAGATGAATTCTATCCCACAACCCATATATAACAACGTTGTATTTTTTATTGTGAATAAATTGAAAAAGTGTTTTAAATATAAATATCATTACACAAAGATTATATATATATATATATATATATATATATATATATATATATATATATGAGGAATATGGAAATAGCATTCCGACAAAATAGAGAAATAAAAAGGAACAAACCCTATTATGTGTTCATCAACGTTTCGTCTTTATTTCGAGACTTCGTCTGGATGAATTGGATTAAGAAGCAAAAAATACCAGCACAAAATATTTGAAAATGTTTCACGGGCAAAGTGTGACGTTGTTCTATTTCAGAAAAACGGAAAAAGACGTTGTAAATTAAAAAAAGGAGGGGGGGGATTGCGCTGTTGAACAGAAGGACATTTTAGTGACGTCATATAGTCGTTAATGTAATTTTAACAGATATACACGCAGTTAAATTTCTTACTGGAGAGAAATATATCTGTTGAAATTCAAATATAGGTATGTAACAGAAATGAAATGTTTATGTAATTTATTGATTAAGATTATATGTATTAATTATTATAGGGGGTGTTTGAATGGTGTGAGAGAGTTAACCTGTGTCTACAGTTAAATTATTTTATTTTAATAAAAGTTTACTTATTAATGGCGCTATGTTATAGAAACCTGCAAATTGTTTAATTGTGCTTCAAATTGCGATAAGCGCAGATTCAAGAAGTCTCCGGCGTGGTTTATTTGAAATAAATTTAACCACTTTTGCTCGAAATAGACATGCTTGAAATAGAAAGGCTGTAATAGAAATGTATGTAATTATTTTGTGCGGAGTTTTGCTTTACACGCATTTCTATTCATACCATAATAAAATAAAAACAGGGATGATAATTGAATATATTTTTCAGAGACTTATTAGTGCTTCTACACTATTGGGACGGACTTTCGGAAATCCAAAAACTACACACAAAAATGATTACACTCCTTTCTATTCACACCATAATAATAAAATAAAAACATGACTGATAATGGGTTTCTTCTTACGCGCTTTCAAAATTTGCAGTCCTGAATATCTGGACGAAGAATTCAAATACCTCACAAACATTTTGAAAACCTTGCAATATCAGACATATTGAATGCTAAGAGAAAAACCACACAGATATTTTCCAGGATAAATAATAAAAAATCATATACACCAGACTCTTCTCTCATAAACAGACGCTTCTTTTACCTACACACACAAATAATACAATAATCTGCAACACACTAAACAAACCAGAAACTCCTATCGTACAAACCACATCACTAACCATAGGACAAATATTTAGAACTACGAAACATCTCCAAAACAAACCAGTTTCCAATGGAGGTATATATACACTATTCCTTGCCAAAATTGCCATCATAAATACGTTTGTGAAACTCAGCGAAATTGGAAAAAAGGCTCAGTGAACATAAAAGAGATATAAACAATAGCAATTCTCTAAGTGCATTATTCTCTCATTTATTGCAGCATTTGATTTTAAACAAGCAAAAATAGTTAAATTTATTTCAAATAAACCACGCCGGAGACTTCTTGAATCTGCGCTTATCTCAAATTCAAGCACAATTAAACAGCGTGCAGGTTTCTATAACGTAGCGCCATTAATAAGTAAACTTTTATTAAAAGAATATAATTTAACTGTAGACACAGGTTAACCCTCTCACGCCATTCAAACACCCCCTCATTTCATTTCTGTTACATACCTATATTTGAATTTCAACAGATATATTTCTCTCCATTAAGAATATTAACTGCGTTCATATCTGTTAAAATTACATTAACGACTATATGACGTCACTAAAATTTCCCTCTATTTAACAGCGCCACCCCCTCCATCCTTTTTGAAATACCAACGTCTTTTTATCGTTTTTCTGAAATAGAACAGCGCCACACTTTACACGTGAAACATTTTAAAATATTTTGTACTGGTATTATTTTTCTTAATCCCATTTATCCAGAGGAAGTCTCGAAATAAAGACGAAACGTTGATGAACACATTACGGTTTGTTCCTTTTTATTTCTCTCTCTCTCTTTATATATACATATATATATATATATATATATATATATATATATATATATATATATATATATTATATATATATATATATTATATACACACAATATATTTCCTAAACTAATGAATAGATTATGTTTTAGGGAATATATTCCATGCAACCCGGTAATATTGACACCAGTTTTGTTTGAAATTTTAAGACCTGCCCAGTATCTTGCTCTGATAAGTCTTATTTCTTATATGTAAACATTAGTACAACAAATTTATGAATATATTCAATCATGAATAATGCGAGCGACTACAGTAAGGT
>NC_136485.1:110650148-110722648 GCF_053919585.1 Euprymna scolopes
GGGAGAGAGCGCGAGACAAAGGGAGTCAGGGGGAGAGAGCGCGAGACAAAGGGAGTCAGAGAGAGAGAGACAAATGTAGTCAGAGAGATAGGCAAAGGGAGTCAGAGAGAGAGAGAGAGAGACAAAGGGAGTCAGAGAGAGCGAGAGAGGTCGAAATATAAAGTGGCGTAAAGAAAAAAATGGCGTAAAGAAAAAAATGGCGTAAAGAAAAAAATGGCGTAAAGAAAAAAATGGCGTAAAGAAAAAAAAAATGGCGTAAAGAAAAAAAAAATGGCAGAAAGAAAAAAAAATGGCAGAAAGAAAAAAAAATGGCAGAAAAAAAATGGCAGAAAAAAAATGGCAGAAAGAAAATGGCAGAAAGAAAATGGCAGAAAGAAAATGGCAGAAAGAAAATGGCAGAAAGAAAAAAAAATGGCAGAAAGAAAAAAAAATGGCAGAAAGAAAAAAAAATGGCAGAAAGAAAAAAAAAATGGCAGAAAGAAAAAAAAATGGCAGAAAGAAAAAAAAATGGCAGAAAGAAAAAAAAATGGCAGAAAGAAAAAAAATGGCAGAAAGAAAAAAAATGGCAGAAAGAAAAAAAATGGCAGAAAGAAAAAAAATGGCAGAAAGAAAAAAAATGGCAGAAAGAAAAAAAATGGCAGAAAGAAAAAAATGGCAGAAAGAAAAAAATGGCAGAAAGAAAAAAACACAAGAATGTTAGAGAGTCAGAAGAAAAGCGTAAGAGAGAGAGAGAGAGGAGAGGGGGGAGAGGGCGACACAACGAATCAGTGAGTGAGAGAGAGCAACTCAAGGACTTAAAGAAAGGGAAAGCGACACAAAGAGTCATGAAGAGAGAGAGACAGAGAGAGAGAAAGAGAGAGAGGGAGAGGGGGGATTGACTAAAAATGTAAGAGAGAGAGAGAGAGAAAGAGCGCGACAAAAATATCACAGAGAGCATACAAAAATCAGATAGGGAGAGAAACAAAAGTCCCGATAGAGAAAGACAAACGAATCAGAGAGGGAAAAGGAGTCACACAAGGAGAGAGTGAGCGACAAAAAAAAAAAAAAAGATAAAAATTAAAAGATCGATGCAAGAGAGAGAAGCACATTAAAAGAGATAGGGAAATAGAAAGAGGAAACAAAAGGTAGAAAAAAGGGAAAAGAGAAGTAAAAGAATGAAAGAGAGAAAGTGAGAAAAGGACAGAAAAATAAAGAATAATAGAGGAAGAAAGATTAAAAAAAAGAGAAAAATATAGAAGAAAAGTGTGAGAACTGGATAGCAAAGCGTTGAACAATCGAACATTAATAGTAGAAGTGTTGGTGTTAGTAGTAGTAGTCGTCGTTATGAAAGCTGGTATTTAGTGGCAGGCGAGCAAGATTAGTATTTCGCACATAAATACGCAGCAAACCCCTTAGGTACGTTCCGATAGTCATCTGAATTATATTTTTCCGACATTGTCTGGAGAGTTAATAAGAACCAAGTTTTAAGTGATACGCTACGAAATCATTGACATGTTCGGACAATCATCCTCGTTAATACAATCAAATTAGACAGACTGTAAATTACCCAAGAGAATTTATTAGAAGTAGCAAACAAGATGTAATGTAAGGTCTTTAATAGAAATCATATTGCTGGATTTGCTTTGTGGACTTGGAATGCACATTCGTATGAATATCCTTACAACGCTTTATGCATTTCAATAGATGAGACATTGTTTGGCATCTAATGTTTGAATGTCAATTAAACGATCTCCCTTATAACATTTATTTATACAAACATTATTGGTTACATACGTGCATACATGTTTCTGTTGTGATTCATTTAAGAAAAAACAGTATTATTAGACCCTGTGTTCCCTAATAATAAACTCCTAAATATTCAGTTTTTATATAATTTATTTTCATCGAGCGCTTTTGAGTAAGTAAAGTTTCAGTGGATTCGCATCTAGGATACTACAACTCAACAACCGTTGCACACACACATTTATTATATATATATATATATATATATATATATATATATATATATATATATATATATATATATATACTTGCAGTTCAGCCCGGCTTTGCACGCCCCTATAGACTGTTCATAACTTGCCCTACATGTCAATACACTTTATGTGAGAGTTTAAATGTTTAGACCAAAATTTGTCCGAGTAATTTCGTATAGACCACAAAGGTCAATTTTATTTTAAATTTTGATCCCTAAACATTAATTATTTTGGTCTCAAATCAAAATACAAAGTTTTACCCATGTCCAAGTGACTTACATCTAAAATTTCAAGTCTTTAGACCCAAAATTGGCGGAGGAATTTGGTAGAATCTGCAAATGTCAACTCTTTGAACTTGGACGTTTGGCAGCCAAATTTTTCCCCCAAAACTGATTAAAATGCTTTCCGCATATCTGTATACGTGTTATGTACACTGCGTGTCAAATTATTAACGAGATAACATTTTTTTTGTAGTTTCGTATCAAAAGCTTCAGAAACGTTGGCAATGCTGAGCTGCGCATACTGTAAATTTTTCGTACAGTTCCGCGCATCGTAATAGCTGAATCCACGGTATTCGAGGTAAACTTATTAACGAGGCAGTTCGTTTCCTCAATAAAATGGGTCGTAAATGTGGTTTGAGTAGTTCTGAAAAGAGTACTATTACAGAACAGCTAGCAAAAGATAAAACTACCCTCGAAATATCAAAAATGATTGGAAGGTATCATCAAACTGTACAGAATTTTGTCAAAGGCCCTACAAAAGTACGTAAGAGTAAAGCACGTAAATCTGGAGTTGTTTCACGCCATTCACTGCTCCAAATATAACGTGAAGTTGTTAAGACCCTTGGGCAGTCGAGAAGCCGGATTGAAGAATGTCTCAAAAAGTACTTGATGTCGCCTTCTGAAAGAAGTGGCAAAGTCGGTTGAGCCTGTGACAAAGCCTCCATTAAAGCAACATCACACACAAAACCGACTGAAATGGACAGAGGACAACATGAAAACGGATTTTTTGAAAGTTTTGTTCATGTCGGAAGTGAGTGTCACTCTTAATGGCCTAGATGGTTGGAGAAGAGGAAGGGTCACCAGCGTTTAAGGCGCCAAGAAGGTGGTAGTGATAATGATTTGGGCTGGGATTATCGGAGGTACTTTACTTGGCTCACGGAGAGTCCCAGAAGGCGTAAAAATGACGTCAAATGCTTACATAGCTTTTCTGAAGGAGCACTTTGAACGATGGCTGAAGAAGCAAAGGTTGACATTATAAAGAAGCATTTTTATGCAGGATAATGCTCCCTCGCAATCAACAAACAAAAGCAAAGAGTATTTGCAACAACTGAGGTTCTCTGGGCTACGGAAGATGCAATGGCCTGCAAATTCACCAGATTTTAACCCAATTGAGAACCTTTGGAGCATCATAAAGCGACGCCCCTATGCAAGTGGACGCCAATTTAAGAACAAAGATGAGTTGTGGGATGCTCTCCAAGAGGTATCGCGAGGAATAACTGTTGACGAAATCACAAATTTTACTAATTTTGTGGACCAACGTCTTTCATAAGTCATTCATAAAAAAAAGATTGCATATCCCATATTAATTATGTCAAGGTAGAAATTGCTATTTAATTATTGTGTTTTAAGCATTTTCCTTGTTCATTTAATGATTGAAAATTGTTTCAATAAACAAGTTTGAGTATATTGTGTTTTTACTGAACCTCGTTAATAACTTGACACAATGAACTAAACAGATATCCTTATGTTGTGCCATAGTTTCACTAATACTGCTTTAAATACATTTTCTGACTGAAGTAGCTGAAGTGTATGGTAAGTACTTTCCCAAAGTTTCATGGATTTTTATTCACTCGTTCCTTAAATATTTTAAAAAAATGTAAACTCGATAAAAAATTGATACGCAGTGTTAAATTTCAAACGTTTAGATCCAAAATAAGCTGAGTAGTTTGCTAAACACCGCAAAAGGTAAAATCTTTTGAACTTTGGCCCTTTGCTCAAATTTTCGACTCCAACCGATTAAAATGTTTGCCCTATCTCTTAATACCTTTTATGTAAAATGTCATTGTTTAGACCAGTAATTGGCGGAGTAATTTGCTAGAGACCATAGAGGTAAAATTGTTTTAGACTTTGATCCCAATTTCGACTTCTTAAATGCATTTTGTTGTGGTCAAATTAAATTAAGTTTGATTCATATCCAAGTAACCTACATTTAACATTTCAAGTATTTAGACTTAAAATTTGCGGATAAGTTTGGTAGAGTTCTTAAAGGTCAAATTGTTGAACTTCGACCCCATTGGCAGCCGAATTTCTGTCCGGAAAAAAAAGAGAAAAGAAAGATTTTCCCAAATCTCAATACTCATTATGTCAAATCTCGAGTCTGTAGACCGAAACTTGACAGAGTTATTTGGTAGGGAAATGGACACGGACACACACACACACATTTTAACTTTTTTAGATATAGGGAGATATAGAAAAGTGACATTGTCTGTGTGTGTGTCTGTGTTTATATTTCCCCACCAAACTACTGTTTTAGTCTAGAGACTCGAGATTTATCATAAGGGGTATTGAGATTGGGAAAAGTTTTTTCATCGGTTTTCGGCCAGAAATTTTGCTGTAAAGAGGTCAAAGTTAAAAAAGAACAAAATATAAATACAAAATATTTTAACAACTTATATATCAAGCCTGTATTGTATAGTTATGCACAAACATGTGTTTCGTTATCGTTTAAACTCACCAGTAAGGTTAAACCTAATAACTGGCGACGACGCTCCATTAATCGACGTTGGAGTTAAAATAGAAAATGAGGAAGGCCTGAAATACAAAAATTTAAACGCTACGTTTTGCTGATTTTTGTGTGGGATTTGAAGAGTGAAGCTGGCTAAGAGTGAAGGACAAGAATATCTACAATATAATTTGTGCAGGATAGAATATAAGTACATGCACATACATATATATGGCACACCCATCCCAAACAAGGCATATTACCACTTGGACGTAACGAGATACTATTTGGAACCATGTTCATGGGAGATGAGCAAGTTGTTGATTTACGTTACATTGAAACTTCTGCGTGTAAGTACAGTACAGTCAGGGAAACAGGTAGAAGGAAGAGAATTTCAAAGTCTCGTTGTCCGAGGGAAGATATTATTAGACAATAAGGCTTTCTAACAATTAGAGACCTTTATAGTCGATGTGTGTGATTTTATAGCAAAACGATTTTTTCGAACTATGTACGTCGAGGAAGGACAAATTCTATGAGTTCACTAGAGCAACTTCAACTACAATACTTGTAAAATAGGTACAGGGATGCATCATAGCGGCGATTGGACAGGAGTTGGAGCTTAGTTGACAGTGCGGAACCTATTTGATTTGAGATTCCTCTTTGGATCCTGACTAACGATAGATGCAGTAGTCCAGATATGGCGACAATACTCCATGCGGGGGCGAATAGAGACTTTGAAGATATACGTTGTGCTCTCAGTATCAATTGAGTGCACCTACATTCTTTCCAGCAATGTACTCAATGGATTTGTTCCAACTCATATTCCTGTGAATGTTACATATACGTCTACAAAACACATTAGGAAAATGAACGTATATATATATATATATATATATATATATATATATATATGTGTGTGTGTGTGTGTGTGAGAGAGAGAGAGAAATACTGTGTGTGCAAATTTAATTGTATAAGCAAATAGGGCACTGTTAGCCAATTGCCTGTTTACATACACATTGGAATTTCGCCTACTTACGGCAGGTGTCTGGTAGTCAAATAGCACGCCAACTATTTAGTAGACGGACGAATTTGAATCACGGCTTGACGTACTTGCTTGTTTAGTTGCACTAAACTGTGGCTAACTTTATATATCACTTTATATATTTAACAATATTTTCCGTTTATCATTAATATTAGTAATTTCATAATTAATAATATTATTAGTGATTTTCCATTTTTCTCCGACTACCCAGTTTTTACATTTTTCTGGTCAGACCTACATATTATTAAGAGTAAAAATATCAGTTTCAAGGACCATGCACATCTATGTATTGTAACTTTGATTTAATGAGTAGACAAACCGGTTTGGGTGTGACTGTCAACCAAAGCCAAAACTAAACGTGGTAGCAGTGACTAATTAGATAAGTTTTAGACATTAACATATGCTTTTAATAATATAGTCCATATTAATAGATTAATTTCACGAGAAAAGCAACCAAAAAGGAAGCGAGGAACGTCATCGAACAATATGCACCGATTACAAGTTTTGTCACGAACCCAGCTGCTAAGAGCATTGTGGAAACATGTATGAAATATAATTTAATTAAAATAGATTTCGAATAATTGTATTACTGTTCTGTCCAATCAAATCAATTATACACTCCCCCAATTTTCTAATTTATTTCAATATAGGTCGATTCTAAAAAAAAAAACAATCATCCCAACACAGTTCCCACAAAGCATTGCTCAATATTGTACATTATCAACAATTTTCATTAATATCTACAGGTAGAATTTAACTATTTCTTACGTTTGAGTGTATTAAACCATGTTCCAAGTAATGATTTTGCTTGTGTACTGATTATTAGCACAATAACACAGTGTGACATCTTCGCAATAATTGGTTAATATATTTTTAACCATAAGGTCTGGTAATTATATTTCATTGTTATCTTTTAATCCTCTACATTTAATGCTATATCTCATATACACTATGAACTCTTTCACAATGTTCAAAACACTATCTCGATGTCTTTGGTTTTACCGCCCATTTCAATCTCGTGTCGTAATATAATCGAATGAAGCTGAACTATGACAACATATTCAGATTAACTTTAAAACTCCTCCACCGAAGATTCACAGACAACATTAATTGGAGTAAATACATTATGGATATTACCAAGGCTGTTGCAAAAAAAGTAGGATCCCTTTAACGTGCTTAAAATTACTCACATTACAAAGTTTCGTATATATTTATAAAGCCACACATCGCCCATGCCTGAAGTATTATTTCCAACACTGTGCTGATACTACTAGTTTTTCACTCTTACAGCTGATCCCAAACAGTCTCAAACCTAATAAGCCTCGCATTGTCAGCCAATCACTAACCTCTATCCCACTGCCGCAATAGTGCATACATGTGCCTGTTTTTCATGTGTTTGAGTTAAATATGTTTGGATAAACTCCTAAGATTTGTGCCGTTTTAACCTACATACCCACAAACTAACCCGACAAGAAACATCCATTAATTGTTGAAGTCACTAATTGGCGGAAAGACTTCTACTCTGATAGTTTCTTCCCATGAACGCTGGAATTTGGAATTCGCTCCTCGTTGTTTTTTTTTGTCCTTTAGTGCACTAATTTGCTGGAGTTAAAATGTAAAGTACACCGACATTTCGCTGAACTCCCCATAGTCATCTGTTAGACATAATTCCAAACAGTCCGTCACGTTCCAAATGGCAATGTTCTTTGTTTGGGATAAAAAAGAAAATAACAATGTTGTAAATCTATTTCATTAAAATTAGAATACGTATTTAAATTTATGACTGAATTATGTGAGATCCGTAGCAGAGACCCGTAAATATTCAGCGCAAAGAGGGTATCGTTAATAATCAATACTGCTTCCATTGTTACCTATTGTATAAATAAATTAAAAGTTAATATAATTTTAAATAGGGGTTCAACACGATTACGTTAGATAGGCACTTAGAGAGAGAGAGAGAGACAGAGAGAGAGAGAGAAAGAGAGAGAGATTGCTTGCAATACATTCAACGGGAATTTTTTATACGTTATATTTACATTTTACCAACATTGAATATAACTAAAGTTTCAAGACAATATACCATCACAGATCCCTAAGTGGCGTACTTATAAATTCAGGACCACTTACACTATAATCCAAGGTAAATCCTACATAAAAAGCTTTAAGATTTTATGGTGATTCTCTATTTATTTCTATCGGCAACACACACACACATATATATATATATATATATATATATATATGACTAGATGTAATCCACGGGTGTTTGCACAGAAACAAATATTCAATTTCACGCACTAGAGCAAATTAGGAAAAAATGCAAGGGAGGTAATCCTAGATAAAAAAATGATACCACGATAGTGGCCTCCCCTGCATCGGGTAATATAATACGAATTCAAACACTAAGCAAAAAAAGAACAATATTAAAATAAACACGCATAAATATAGGAATAAAATTATATACAATTATATGATAAGTGGAAAAAAAAACAAATAGGAAAAACCGGGAAAATTTAAAAAAATAGATAATTAATAAATAAAAACTAAAATACGAAAGTACGGGTTAAAAAGGAAAACGATCTTTACATAACATCAAAAGATAGAGGAAGTGAGGAAGCATGGCTGTGGAAATCTTATATCCGAATACGATGTCCAGCATGTTAAAATATACCATTTGTTGTAAAAATCTAATGGATAAACATCTGAAGAAGTTGGTGGGGACAGGATATTTTTACGTAAAAAATCGTAAAATTGCCAACTCATTAATGAAACGGCTGTAATGGAAAATCGAAGGTTATAAAAAAGAAAATGTGAGTCTTTGAATTTTCAACAAAATTTTGCATTATATATATATATATATATATATATATATATATATATAAGAGAAGGATTATATATATATATATATTTACAAAATGATGCTATTTTGTATTATACTTCGTTATTTAGTTGATTGTATAATTTTTACAAAGCTATTTAATAAAATCTATTTTATTTTCAGAAAAGTTTGAGAACACATTTTTAACCCATTTTTACATTTATAAGAAATTGAAAGAACAGATGACGAGAAAATGTAGACGATAAGAAATAGTAGACAACGAAAAAATTGTAGAGAGCGAAAAAAATAATAGACAGTTAAAAAAATGGTAGACAGCGAAACAAAATGGTAGACAGCGAAACAAAATGGTAGACAGCGAAACAAAATGGTAGACAGCGAAACAAAATGGTAGACAGCGAAACAAAATGGTAGACAGCGAAACAAAATGGTAGACAGCGAAACAAAATGGTAGACAGCGAAACAAAATGGTAGCCAGCGAAACAAAATGGTAGCCAGCGAAACAAAATGGTAGCCAGCGAAACAAAATGGTAGCCAGCGAAACAAAATGGTAGCCAGCGAAACAAAATGGTAGACAGCGAAACAAAATGGTAGACAGCGAAACAAAATGGTAGACAACGAAAAAAATGGTAGATAACGAAAAAAGGGTACAATTAAAGTGGACAATTAAAAAAAGCGGTACCAACTAAGAAAGGTAGACAATGAAATAGAGAAAATGAGCTTGCAGAAATAGGCTTTTCGATGAATTTTCACTATTTATATTTAACCTATTCAAATAATTAACCTTGTGCTCTATGGGCGACGACGTAAACTAGTGAATATATGATATATGCTTTTATGAGATTTTCTCTGACTTGTTTATTTACTTTTTTATGAACCGGAAATCGCACTAATAAATGCTCAAAGATGTGCCGATAATGCTCTATTTTGAAGCAGCAGCATCAGATCAATAAAACCCGAAGAAAAAAGCCGCACAGTGATGACAACAGTTGAAATCTATTGCGGTCAGCGCTTAAATTGAGAATTAAGTGCGTAATTACGCTTGAGGAGTAGACATGATTGGAGAAGATTACAGATAGAAGCAATACGTTCCAATTTCTTATGACAGGTTTTATGGCCGAATAATATAAGTAAAGCTCAGAGAACGATTCGAATTAAAGACGAGTATCAAGAGAGTTCCATCGATTAGAAATGGACGGAGGATCATACGTTTGAAAACGCGATAGCAACTTTGAAAAACAAATAATCTTGAATTATGATGCCATAAATATTCATCGCATCTAATATTGTCGACAATCACCAAACGCACATTACTATCTGTCCGATTCTGTCGGACGTAGACATATTACGTTGATTTATTTTGTTGTCTAATTTCATAACAGCCAATGTAGAATGCTTGTTTTCGCCGACATATCCTAAGCATTTGGAATAATTAGAACAGAACTAAAAACTTCGTCGAGGTTTTATGTTTTACGCCAACAATGATAAAAATATTCGTCTTCGCCAATGTTCGCACTAATATTCATAGAAATTTGTTTCCGGTGATGCTGATTAAATGTAAGGTCTTAACTTCACTATTTAATAAGAAAAAAAACGTATAAACTGGTATAGAAAATACATAGTAAACACGAAAGTAAATGTCTCCTTATGGAAATAGATTAAAAGGCGAAGGGTTGTCGGACTAGCTATTTGCGTTATTTATTTTTCTTGATACGGAAAATAGATTTAGACGGCAGTTTATGTACTAAGGAACACTTGTGTAAATTTTTACTTATTTTGGAAAACTTGTTATTACTTTACTACGATTTGAAATCTACTTAATATTGCAACGAGAAAATGCTCCATATTTTACGCACTGACGTTAGACAGAAATACACCTAATAACGTGCTCGGTGAGTAACTAATAAACGTATTACATTAAGTTTAAAGCTGGGGAAGCGAATCAAGCGAAAAATACTGCATTTAACAGAATAACCATGAAGCAATAATTTGCATTGGTAAAGAATATACGCAGTTCAGAATATTGCTGAAAATAGCAAGTGACCAATTTATAATATAGACTCATTAAACCCCAATATTTTGTACTTCTATGCAACTTCCAGCCTTATACCTAAGTTAGACCTCTTCATATGTATATTTATGCATGCGTATATGCATTAGTTTTTTTTTTAAATACCCACCAACCTCCTGCCAATTTTTAGTCTACAGATATATAACTTAATACATAGTGTATTAAAACCAATGCGAAATGTTATATTTGGGTTTTAGCCGGGTAAAATCGGTGCAAATGTGTGCAAACTAAGGAAATGAAATTTACCAGGTGATGGTCGAAAGAGGACATTACGGATATGCATGCGTAACGTATTAGCTATCGGTTCATGTTTTAATTTTTGGCCTTGTAGCAAACATGTCTTCATAGTTCAGGCATTAATGTCAAAAGAAAAACGTAAGTCGTAAACTAAACGCTTTGGTTTCGATTCTCGGTGGTGGCTCATGAGAATTTTCTTTAACTTTCTCAATCATTACTATATTATAGGTCTAATAGTAAATACGAAATCTTCAGTAATCAAAATATTTAAGTCAAGCGTATTTTACGACCGGGCAATCTGAGCGGCGTGCTAGTTATACATTATATATATATGATAATGATTGCAACGTCTTGTCAGACGAGTGCCACTCCCTCAGACATTTAAAATCCATGAACCCAAATGCCTAAGGGAGTATCTATACTAATATGATGTTACAGAGTCTTCGCTTTGTACGACAGCTAATCTATCTCTCTCTCTCGGTTCAAAATGTTGAGATCCAGCAACAAGCAAGAGCAAGATAGCCAGCAACAAATTAAACTGCAAACCAGCTTAATGCGGGTACTGGTCTTCCGCTTTGTTTTTTTTTAAATCAGAGATTTGCTTCTCCTAGAAAGGTTGCCTTCACCACGGCTTACGGGAACCCTTTGACTGGGTTCTAAAACAGCCTACAGAAAATGGACTGTGATTAATGAAAGTATGATAGGTTATGAAAAGGAGGGGGTTGTAAAGAGATAGGGTAACATTTTTGAGTATCAAAACCTAAGCAAAATATGATGAAAGTAAAGATAATTTTCGCGGAAATATATATTTTTTTTATATCAACTTTGTTTCCATTCGTAACAAAGAGTGACCAACAAAATGATGTTTCCTTACAAAGATAAAATGTTATATATATATATATATATATATATATATATATATATATATATATATATATATATATAAGAAATAAATGTTACCATAGTCAATAAAAGTTACTGTTATGGTAGAAAAGTTCATTATTTTGTATTTTAAGTAGTTCGTAAACATTTTTTTTTTAATTCACGAACAGGTTTAAGAAAAAATCAAAATGGCAACGACTTTGAAATGGAGAGCCCCGTTTTATATTTGAAGGAGGGGCACCTGAGCATTCTGCGTTAACAAATTAAGATAGTTCCGTCAACGTAAGGAATATTTATAAACATTTTAATGTTTTCAGTTATTTTGTGCTTGAGGAACATTCGATTATGGCATGTGTAGTTTGCATAAAAATCATTTAAGTAGTTATCGCCTCAAATTTCGTTTTAGTTTCGGTTCTCTGAAATTATTTCAAGTAAAGATCATTAAAAACTATTTCAAAACAAAAAAAGAACATGAACTGAACTTTTATTGACTATGGTAACATCTATTTCTTGTATATTTATTTTTTCGGATAGTCGTTTGTTGGCTTTTCTGCTAAACACTCTTACTAAATAATCTCGACGAAATATCGAAAAACAAAGAAACAAGAACAGTTTTGAAAAATAATGAAGCTTTACTTACTTTAGTAAAATAATCCTAAACAGCAAAATGGGATATTAAAAAGTAAGCACGTAATTACTTTAGTTTTTTTTAAATAAAAGGATCGGCATGAATATGAATAAGAAAATGGCGCCCTTTTCAAGCAGAACAGCTTCGTTTCAGTTTTACAGTGTTGAACGGTGTAGTATTGCGCCGTCGGATTCTGGGTTGTACTATTATAATGTAAAGAACACGCAGAATGGGTTGTAATCAACTGAACTCCTAGTACACTGACAAACAAAAAAAAGCTTAAACAAATATATATAAAAATAAAAAGGTTATGCAAATGTTTTTAAAAAGACACGTAATCACGTGAGCAGGATTTTTCCTTCTTTTGACACGATAACAAGTAACGTTCTTATTTTATATTATTTTCTATTTATCTATTTTCGAAAGAGTGCCACGTGCAAGTGGAGAAGGAAAAACAGAGTTATGTACAATTTGTGTCGAGAATTGTCTAAAGTTCCGACTTTTTTTGGCTTTCACTGTAATAAGAACGTGAATTTATGAGGTGAATTTATTCGACGCAATATGACTCAACTCCAAAAAATAAAGAAAAGCTAACGTGAATCAAGATTAAAGTTAAGGTGTTATTGTGAACCGTCACCCCTTTGTAAAAAACTTGTTAAACTTTGTGACATATTTACATTCTATGGAGGTCAGGCGCGAACGAACACCCAATAATTTTATTATATCATATCACTTCAAACTGAAACATAATTATCAAAATATATTTACGCAAATACATACGAAAAGTCTTTGTTAAAGTGTGTGCCATATTTCCATGGAGTACAGGCGCAAACGCAGACCCCACAATTTTATTATACCATCCCTATTTAAGTTGAAACATAAACATCAAATATCCTTATTACGTCTATATCAAAAACACTTGTAAACGGGTTTTTTCATTTTTTATTTCCATACTTTGGGGGCCAGGCGCGACGCAGACCCCACATTTTTTATGAATCACCGTTCTGCCAGATCAAACATACCCATTCCTGATCCTCGATACATCTATCATTATGTAATCAGTTTTTTTTTTTAAATAGTCAACCATATAGGAGCCTATTCGTGACCAAACACACACACGCGTCCAACTTATCTCTCTCTCTCTCTCTCTCTATATATATATATATATATACGCGTGTGTGTGTGCGAACTAGATCTGTTCAAAACCTAAGTAACTAATGATTATGGATATATTACATGGATATTAATATAGGCTTTAGCTTAGTTTTATTTCATGCAAACGAGAATTGACACTATTCGTTAAATTTCAGACATCTCTGAATTTTGAAAAACATATTTACAATAGGTAATAGTAGATATCAATTCATAAATATATTTCATGTTATAGTTCAGTGATCATAAGACCGGCACAATTGTATATTATAATCCCGTCGGCATACTGATTCGTATTAGAGCACCGAAGTCAATTATCATTGGTA
This sequence comes from Euprymna scolopes, assembly GCF_053919585.1. Lineage (NCBI taxonomy): Eukaryota > Metazoa > Mollusca > Cephalopoda > Sepiida > Sepiolidae > Euprymna > Euprymna scolopes. The sequence continues at coordinate 110,664,020 of NC_136485.1, forward strand.
TTGGTTAGTAATAAAATTGATAAATATTTAGAGACAAAGTTCTGTACAGTCTCTCCACTTATCTTGATATTGCTGACTCAAAAGTGGCGTCTTTGGTGACTGCGCAGCCTTGCTTCACAATTAAACGACCAGGAAAACTTATTGTTCATTTTATAACTAGTCTTAACGGAGGTAATTCGTGAATATGGAGACGTTCTCATTTGTAAATTTGAAATGTTTCTAATTTACAATGATTTGGATTAAAATTGCTTAAACATGAATTGATAAAGATTCAATGAATTTTACTTTTTCCCCCAAGACAGCTAATGCTATAGATTTTAGAATAGTTCAAATTGTGTAATGTCTTCTGATAAAAGCTAGGATTAGTAGCCGAGATCTTTTGCTCGATGTATAAACTATAAAACATTGTGAAAATAAAACTAGATAAGAGTAATCCGGATAATACAAATAAAACGAATTAACAATCCTCATAAAATAATCAGAATCCAGTATTTTTTTAAAATAAGGTTTCCTAGCACTTTAGATTAATTTTAACTTTCGCCAAGAAATAAAACTTGTGTGAAACTGATTTAACGATTAACTTCACCCAACCTGGGATTAGAATTTTAGTTCTTTTTAATGGCCGTCATCGCAATTATTCGCTTTATAAATCGGTAATCCTGAAAGTTTGAGCTGTAAATATTATGTTAATCCCAAACCGCATTAAAACAATCGGATGCAAGTAAAGGTTATTTTTATTATATAAATCTGAAACATCATGCTTTCTTTTTCGTAAAATAATTTAACATTTAATAAAAAGAAAACAATCGAATTCATTGCTTACAGATATAATCTGTGCAATATTTTTTTCCTACCAGAGATTTTTTCCTATGCCCCTAATTGCCACAGTGAAACATCATGATCGAGGTCTTATTATATTACCATTTGAGATCGTTAGGAATTCTGGAATTCTGTTCCAGGCAATCATATATTGTCTATGCAAGAAAAAAAAAGCAACAAAAATATACTTTCCTTTTGAGTGTCAACAAAATGTTCATTACGTATCCTAGAAGTTTCTCCCGATACTCTTTTTATGCCTCCAGTTTTGATTCAGTTTTTACCTTCTTCAGTTGATCAGAAAAAACATTCTAATCATTTCATATCTTTCTTAAATCAGCTAATCGAACTGAACACCACCATCTTTGTTTTATAATTTTTACATCGAAAATTTTTATTTGATTTTTAACACACATGTCAGTAAATATCTTTTTATTAACCCATATATTTATAAAAAAAGTTCTACCTAATTGATAATAACACACACACACACACATATATATATATATATATATATATATAACACATCTGCTCACACACCAACATATATATATATACTTTTGCAGAAAGCCGTCTATATGCCATACACACATGCATGAATACAATCGTATATCTATCATTGTTTAATGCAGATAACTCCGAGCAAGGCATGAAGCCACTGAATATAAGGACATTTTCAAATAAATAATACCTATGATTAATGCCACACAAATAGATTACAGAAAAGCAGTTCTTATTAGTTTGTAAACAACACCGCTAAAATATTATATGCGAACTAAAAAACAGAAAAGACAGTAATGTGGCTTCGAAAGTAAACCTAATGTCCAAATCCGACTCTCTGTGTATATACATACGAACACACGCAGATAAACATAGATACATTTGCCTATACATCCGCCGTGTTACGCTCACATACAACCATACACATATGTGCATTATATGTCTAATTAATATCGGTGCATGCATTCTAACATATGCCCACAATCACGATATATATATGTGTTATATATATATATATATATCTTATATATGGCACTATATCTTACGTAACATATCACACATGTTATCTATCTCAAATTAACGTAAACATAAATTCTGCTGCATTAATAACATAATCAGAATATTACCTGAAGATAAAAAGTACGCTTCAATATTGAACTGTTCTTCACAAGTATGCTGTGGCTTACGGAGAGCAAATACAAATATCAGTGTTAGGGTGTGTTCTTCTTGATAGAAGCGTTGATTGAGTTTAAATGAAATTAAATACGTATTGAACAAAAATAAACAGATATTTATTTTTGTTTTAAATTTATAAATATATTATTTTGACGTTACACTTCATCCTCAGTATTTCGGTTTTTATTTTGCTATGTTGTTGTTGGAGCAAACACTCAGTAAGTAAAAGCCCGTTTGTTGTTTTTCATGGTATTGTTTTCAAATGTCGGAACAGTGCGTTGGTCACGCGATATTCATGTCATGGGTGTGTGTTCCTTGATAGAAGTGTTCATTTGAATAAAATAAAAACACGTATTAGATACTTTTGAAACAAAAATTACACATTATTACGAAAATAAACCGACATTTATTTTTGTTTGAAATTTATAAATATACTAGCAGTTTCGCCTAGCTTTGCTTGGGCTCTATGTACTGTTCATAACTGTATATGCATATATATTAAAAAGTGTGAATATGTACGGTAATGTCCTCTATATAACAGGCTTCCTTAAGTACCAGAGAAAATTTAGTAGAGACAGCCGGCATCAATTTAAAAAAAAATTGATCCGAATTTTGACCCCGTAACATTTGTTTTGGGCACAAATTTAATTGACATCTTTGACCTATGTTCAAGTAAGCTACATCCAAAATTTCAAGTGTTTAGACCCAAAATTGGCGGAGGAGTTTGATAGAGTTTGCAAAGCTCAACTCTGTAAACTTTGATCTCTTGCAGCCAAAATTTTCCCAAAAATCTGCGTAAAAAGCTTGCTGCATGTCTGAATACCCTTTATATAAAATCGTTACACCCAAAATTGGCTGAATAGTTTGCTAGAGACTGCAACAGTCAAATCTTTTGAACTTTGAGCTCTTGGAAGCTCAAATTTTCAGCAAATCACATAACATTAGATCTATATCCAAGTAACCTCTCTAAAATTTTAAGTGTTTAGACGCAAAATTGGCAGAGGAGTTTAATAGAGTTCTAAAAGCTCAAATAGTTGAACTTTGACCCTCTTAACAGCCAACTTTCTGACCGAAAACCGATTAAAAGATTTTCCCAAATCTCGATACTCCTTATGTTAAATCTCGAGTGCGTAGATTGAAAATTGACAGAGTTATTTGGTAGGGAAATGTACACAGACAGACATACACACACATACATTTTCTCTTTTATAGATATAGATTATTTCGAAGTTACACTTCATCCTCAGTATTTATTTCTTTTCTTTTTTTTCCATGTTGTTGCTTGAAAGGAGAATCAGTAAGTTGAAGGTTGTTTGTTGTTTTTACGGTAGTGTTTTCTGACTTCTACTTACTGATTCTCTGCTCCCGCAACAAGATGGCACAAAAAAAAAAAAAAAGAAAGAGGAAATGCCGAGGATGAAAAGTAATTCGAAATATAGTTTAAATTTCAAACAAAAATAAATATCTGTTTATTTTCGTAATAATGTGTTTTTTAGGCTTTAAATGTATCTAATACGTATTATTATTTTATTCAAATATAAGTGTTTTTTTTTTTAAATAGGGTGCCCGTTTGCAAAAGTTTGTTATTCCGTATATAGTTTGTACTCTTATAGATCGGCGTCTACAGCTTAAGGCGTGGTAAATAGGTCGAGGAGTAAGTTAATGTTTTGATACTTGCCGAGCAGACTGTGTATTTCCTGTCGCCTGCGTCTGCTGGCGTATTCTCTCACCGCTTATCTTTATAAACAAGTCGCGCCCACGTCTCGCGTGATTTCGGGGATGTCTCCAGGCATATCAATCATCTTTTAAGTTAGCTGTGTTTCCTCGCCGAATTTGATTTCTATATCATCCGATTCAGAAAAGTCTGCTAGATTGCCATTCAATATTTTTCATACCCAGTTAGATTTCACATTCGCCCGCCCACTTCTATATAAATAAGGTTTTGTCTTAGCCTCGTAGACGCTTGTACACCTGCACATTGGGTATTTGTACAGAGACGTAAGATAAGATCTTCTAGACATTTTGGTGCTCTAACTACCGATGTGTTTTTCCTGGGTAAAGAAAATGTCAAAGAAAATAGTATGATCGTTGCCAAAAATACAGAGAGACATACGATGATACACAACAGATGCTAATGAGACAACCCACAAAAGTTTTTTTTTTCTCTCGCAGAATTTCAAACAGCAGGAATTGCTCAAACCACTTAATAGTAACACTTTTCCCGCCAGCGTATTTATATAACACATCAAGAGTTGGCATATTTGCGATTCATTCTCATTGTCAAGTTAAAGCAGATTTAACAAACCTATATACGTATTCGACGCACACCCATCTATGCGTCAATTTCATATCCTATTAAAACATTTTAGTTTCTTTGAAAATCTGCCTGTCTGTTTACAAATAGAAACAAGTGACTGTCAAAATAGGAATAGGCAGCGTCATCCTTACTAATAAGCTTTTAGCGAGTTTGGATTTCGCAAAATGCTGTTTACAATGAAGGACTTGCTTTTTTATATAAATTTAATAAAAATGATAGCAATTCTCCATTTTCCTTGATAAAAGCAGACGCAAAAAATCTCAACATTAATTCAAATTGAATGTTTTTTGTTTTGAAACTTAATGTATGGTGTCTTACAATAAATACAATACTTAATTACATTGGCCGTAGTTACTTACTCTCATGTAAGGAATTACTGACGTATCTTTATATGAAGTTTGTCAAATATTTTATATTTATATTTCCTATATTAAAGCTTTAAAATGCGATAAATCTAAATAAATATAGCAATCCGAAGATTTTAATCTAGTAAATGAATAGAAATCACAAGAAAACTTTTAACCGTTTTTGAAAATACGTATAAAATATACACCAAGTACAATTCTTCCACAAATCCAAAAATTGTATTGCAACACTTTTTAGGATAACGTAGGAAATCTGTTCACCGGATACCAATTTGAATAGATTGATCAACAAAATTAACAACAGTTGTTGAATGGTCGTGGCATACGTACGTGAAAATGAAACGATATTGAATCGACTTTTTTAATAGACTAAAGTAGTTGGTGTAACGTGGGTACGATACTGTTAACTTATTTCTACAAAAACAATATTTTCGTAAACTCATGCACATGCAAGTGGACAGCCGTAAGATTTACGAGAATTCTTGAACTAAAATATCAGTGAAAAATCGATACCAATTTGGGTGGACTGAATAAATAAATAACTTACTGAGCTGTTGTATATGTCTATGAAATTGGACTGATTTTTAATGTTTTAAAAGTAGTTGTTTACGATATTAGTGTTTAATTTGGCCTCTAACGACAAATTCTGACCGTGATTTACAATGTGGACATATTTAGTTTAATTATATTATTATCATTACGGACATATATGGATTTCTATTTTTTACTTCCTGCTTTAACACCAAGCTGTTTACACAGAGGGCAAAAGTCCAAACAGTAATCATATTAGGGGACGATAGTTAATGACGCCATTTTTTCTATCCGAGTACTATTTTTTATAACCCAGCCTATTTGTGCAAGCGGTGCGAATTAGACATCGGCAATAATATAGAAATAATCTAAGCGGAATGTCTTCTAGATATGTTCTGCATATCTGCATCACTGATTTCTGTTGCATTAGAAAGCTAAGTTACTCTCCTAGTTAAGTGACATTAGTTTCACTTTCCAATGTAATTTCTCTTCGAATAAAACCAATGATGAAACACTCAGTGAAGTCTCCTTGTGTTTTCTTTTTTTTTCAGAACAAAGCTTATTTTTATAACAAGTTGTAAAAAAATACACCGACGACGAAGAGAATCACGGCGTCAGACCTAAACCTACAACACTTCCACTAATGTAGAAAAAACTCTTATTTTGTTATTGAACATTTGTATAAAAATAGATTAGAGAAGGAATTTTAGAGTTTATCAACGATTCCATGGATTGCATATTCGTCCTATATTATAACACTAGCGGGGTTACCCGGCGTTGCCCGGGTGTTTGTAGGTGTGTATGTTTTTTTTGAAAATGAAAAGAAAAATCGTTGATTGTTTAAAAAAAAAACAAAAAAAAAACAAAGCCTTGAAGCGCAGTTGGAAAATAGTAAAATGTGAAGAAACAAAAAGTGCGATCTGGCAGGTGCCCGTTCTTGACGAGTTAATGACGTGAACATTGAGCGCGGGACAGTGTTATATTTACCGCGAGTCTGTTGGTTTCTTTTTTTATACGAAAAAGCTTAATAATGCACATGCGGCGATCGTAAACAGTAGTTATTTAGCAGTTAACATTTTCTGCGGGACATATTTAATGAGATAAATAACCAGGTTTGTTTGTTTTTACCTAATTTTGGGGAAAACCAGTTCCATGTTTATTAGGGGGAGTGTCTCGTCTCGAAATGAAAGCAACCCTCTGATATTATGAAGACGACATTCACCAAACATTACATCAGTTTCTAGAGACCACTGGCCGTGGGCTAGTTGTATTTATTTGTTTCCCCACTGAGCAAATAAGGCACAAGGCCGTTTTTTAATATGGAGAGAGAGGGAGGGGGGAAATGGGACCAGCTCCAGATGGGTGCGAAATGGGAGCTGGATAGTGACAATTGGTATGAAGGGTTGCCCCTACATTGACCAAGGTCTGATATGTGGGGTTACCCCCACATGTGGTCTTTCCTTGCAGTATCTGTCGTAACAGTTATTTCACTCTGACGTTGTCGCCCGAGGCTATAGAGGGCCAGGTGGGCAGTCATTTGAACTCGGTTTCGCTTTTTTTATACCGAAAAACAAAAGCAACACGTGCCAATACGAAAATGTCGAATATTTAACGTTTCAAAGTCGGGCAAATTAAATAGAGAAGCGCCCCTCTTTGTTAAGTCGTAGATATTATCATTTTAATATGATATAAAAAGTTTAAAAAATGAGTGACGGACTCGAGAATCTGCTGGAAAAAAGCTTTTCTTGGACATACACAAAAAGCAAACATACAAACATTTTCGCTTTTATATATAGAGATTAAGCATAGCAGAACAATGAAAATTCTACTTTTAAATGTAATCCCCTGAAACCAGTGAAAATTTAAATTTTGGAAAATCTCTGGCTTAGTGTCTTATACATATGGTTAAAATGTCATTGGAATCAAATATAAGTATTTGACTTTTATGGGGCTTTTACATTCATAGCTTTCCTAGAATTATCATAGAGATAAGTTGTCTCTGAGAAAACTTTACACGAAAAAACTTGTTTTGGGAAGATTCTATCACTTTTTTACATGAAACTCACAAGCATACACATATATAATTATTATGGAATATGGTATTTTCTTTTAAAAAACAGCATATTTTTAAACGGTAACCTTTGCATTTATTATATTAATATAAAATAATTATTCACCCAGACTGTGTAGATGATTACTGTCCCGACAGCTTTCTCCTGAGCCACGTCTTATTGATTTGGTATGTGGCCCACAGACCAACTGTATGTTACATATACAAAATTTGTTATCTTTGTATTGACTTGTAACTATATGCTTCCAACCGATTGTATCTGCATACTTTACCACTCACCTATCGCTAAATGCTTTATTAATATACGTGATCAGGAAGAGAAAACGTTTCCGACCGAGTAACGTTTATACGACGCGTGTACCTCTGTCTGTATCTCCGTAAACAAACTAGGTGACATGTCAATACACAATACTAAGTAATCAATTTGATCCGCTAGTTTAAAATCCGCGTTTCTTTAAGGTGGGTTGCCATAAGCTTGGCTGTACAGCCCTATATACTACTGCTTTGGAAATTCCGCTTCCTTTTAAACGGACAATTATCCAAGACTCACTATTAGTACGAAGTAAACCGATTTTTAGGCATCAGGAAGCCTCCCTGTCATCTTTTAACCTTTTCTGCCACGGAGCTAGAAGCCAAAGTTTCCAGAAGCTTATTTTATGTAATATTAAAACAGTGACAGCAGCTAATCTTCGACAGGCGTTCCGGTGATGAAAAACTTAGAAATACAAATTCATAACTGCCCACCACTCATAGTGCATTGCTTATTGTAGTAAAATAATCGACTAAGTCTGGTTACATTACTAGCTGTTGTATTACAAAAGAGTGTATGAAAATGATTAATATATATGCATGTGTGTTTACCTGTCATATAGTGTTATGACTAATAGCACCTTCCATGGAAGTCTTAACCCCTCACGTTCCAGTTTAAAGAAAACATGAATTGGAATTAGTACAGGGAAGATGTTGCAAGGTCTGCGGCAAAGGTCCGCTCTTATTTCCATTTTAGAAAATAATATATATCTCCCAGAATTCCATATATCTATAAAGTCAACATTCACCCGTGTATAGATTATAGCTTCCACATCAGAGATGGTGTATCAATAATGGACCTTTTTTGTGGGTTTTATAGAGAATTTCTAACCTGTTAATTTCCACAGTCTGTCAAGTACCAACCACTGTTACATCGCTGCCGACTTGCATCTCTGCTCTTTTTTTTCAAATACTTTCACGGCATGTACACCAATAAATTTTATTATACTTATAACCTTTAAACGAAAAGTAGCATCTTGCGAACCCACCCACGTAGTGGCAAAATCGCAACCCTTACTATAGCGGACCCTAGATTCTATACGGATAGCTGCTTTTCTCAGTTGGCTTAAGAATTTTATTTCTAATTGATCGCATCGATTGTACGGATGAGCATGCCATAAATTAAATGCAATACGGCAATCTTGCTCTTCAACCCTCTACCCAGAAGACCGCCCTACAAATCTGACAAGAGCAGCTTCTTAGTCTTTAGTAGAAATATACCTTGCTTTGAGTGAATTAAATTTTAAGTGAAATGAGTACTGGATATGTGTACATATGTTTGCGAAGCAAGATTGTAGAAAATATCTTTATTTGGTAAAAAAATTACAAATTGTGAATCCTTTATATATCAATGCAGCTCCGTAATAATATATCGAGGCTCATGGATTTTAATACATTTATTTTTGTTCAAGTCGTCATAATCCTGTTTTTCATTTACCAAGGATTACGAGAAAAGATTTTAATTTTAGATTAACAGAAATAGTAGATCGAGAAAAGGAACAAGCAGGTAGATGGTGATACAGTAAGATTGGAGATACATCAGGAGATACAAAGAAAAAACAAAGTAAGAAATGTATAAATTCAGATACGACACAGTTTCTAGCGAACTTTAAGAAAACATAGTAATACAAATAGTATTTATAGGAGTTACTACTTTTGCAATAATATATATATATATATATATATATATATATATATATATATAGTTTCTGTTGTTTTTGTTTTCTGAGCAAAATTGAATTTCGGTATGAGTCACTCTCCATGTCAGTTATTTAAGAAGTTATCTCTCTTAACGTTCTTGCCGCTTAACATTCTAGGGACGTGGACAGATTTATGCATATAAACATACATATGTAGACACCCACTCACACATATATTCGTCGTTTATGCATTGTATTTAATTATTATTGATAAAATAGATTTTAACAGATACGCGTTTCGCTGTAAGACTTATCAAGGAGACAGACTGTACAAAAGTTCGACTCCGCAACCAAACGTTCTTTACTGTAACGGAACGAAGCTTCGGTTAAAAAAGCATTCTATTTCGTCGCTTTAATTTTATGTAGAGTTTTTGTATGTTTCTGTCGATAATTTCATTTTGGTATATTCTGGTATAAGTTATATGCATTGCGATTTAAATCAGGTTTTCTGCTTTAGCTGATGAGCGCCAGATACACCAAAACAGGTGTCCATGGATTACTATTTATATCTGTAGTAATTAAGTATATACATATATCTAAGAAAAAGTGGTTTAGCCTGTTTATTTTCATATATAGAGATGAATTATAAAATATTAGGTATAGCTTAATTGCAATATATTTTGGTAACGTACTACTTAGCTCCATTCACGCATTGGAAAATGTTAATGTAAATACTGAAAATAAATAGATAAAATGGTATATATCTTGATGACAATTTATCTTGACACATTAAATAATATATCGTTAGTTTGGCAACGTAAATCTATGCCATAAAACAAGATACACATCATATAACATTAATTAATACGTATAAAGAACTATCGGTCGACCTCTACTGCTATATAAGGACCAACTCAAATCCACCCTTAAAAAAAAAACACCGGATTTGATCTTCACATCAGGAAAACAACATCTCAGGATCGGTGCCTGTGGCGCAAATCCATCATATACGGTACCAAAGGATACGAAGCAGAACGAAGAAGACTGCTGGAGATCAAGAGGCAGGCAAGAAAAAATTGTGCTGAACAACAACGCCCCCTGCCAAGCATTGCCCACGCAAATTCCACGCTCAGATTGGTCTGAGAAGCCATCTGCGATCCAAACACTGAGGGAAGAGGAAACCGAAATTCTCGGATATGAGAAATCGGGCGACGACGACGACGACGACGACGACGACGAATACCTATACAGAATATACGAACGAAATAATCCACCTGTTAGAATTAGTACAAGTGATATATATGACAGATCTGAAAGGGCTTGGTAGCATATGACACGGAACATCTATTACTCTTAAGTATGACGGATATTGTTATTCTCTTGTCCTGAATGGATGATAGATGACACGCAGTCAATTGTAGAAGCAAGCGTTGCACAATAACCAACCGCTTAATCAAGAGTCGGAATTGATCGATTCAGGGAGTAAGGATAAAAGCGGCGAACACATACAGAATCTTGTATCTGCAAATGGTCACCACTTTTTATACTGATCTCAATGAGGCTTAATTTCGGTTATATAATGGCGTGTGTGCATGATTATGTCGTATGTATGATATACACACAAAAGAAGAAAGGTTATCGTTTTCAAGTTAAACGACTAAAATAAAAAGGAAAAAATAGAAATAGAAATCTATAAAAGTTTATCATTAATATGATTAGTTGAAGCAAAAAGCAACGATAATCTCTTGATTAGGGTCTTCGCAAAACGGATTAAACGAGAAACGTAATGAAATATGATCTCGCAGTGTTGAAGTTTTCTTGTCTTTTTCTCTCAACATATCTGTCGCCTCATAGCACTGAAAAATGTGTTTGAATTTATGTTCAGTGCTTGTTAGTACGTGAGAAAAAAAACTCTTTTATGGGTGAATGCTAATAGCTTACGCGAGTGTGAGCAGCTGATCAAGTATGTATCATTTTAGTTTTTTATCGTCTTCGTTTCTTTGCTGAGGAGGCGTAGGAGCGAAGGTCGAACATTCCTAAGCCGATGAGGCGTCTTATAATCTGGTGGAAAAAAGAGGCACATTAAAAAAAACAGAGTAAAGTCGACTAAGATCCAAATCTGCTCGAGGCTGTTTTGAACTGGAGTTATGAATCTCATCTGACGAGAATATGTATATCAGATTTTTCACCTCACAATTAATAATAATAATAATAATAATAATAATAATAATAATAATAATAACTATCAGGGCCCGTGGAAATTCCACAGTGGATTTCATTCATATGTAATATATTCATGTTGGCATTCTGTAGATGCTCAGCGCAAATGAAGACGTTCTGATATTATTGTAGCTCTTTTGTAAAAACTCCAAAAGTATTATCTTAGCTAGCAGGAACGCCCGGTGTAGGCCGCTCGTAAAGTACGTTTAAATATGATATGTTGATTCTTGCAGATTTCGTATATATTATTATAGAGTTAATATTTTTAGGATTTTTATATATTATAAAGTTGCGATTTAAAAAAAAAAAATTATATATCCATATGACTTGAGTGCATCAATTTGAAAATTGAAACTAAAACATATATATATATATATATATATATATATATATATATACATATACATACATGTACATATAACCCGAGTCCCTTCAGCCATACTCGACACCGAAAGCAAAACTCATGAAGAATTCTGGATTAAATTATTTAGATAAAAAATAGATTACGGGAATATCAGGAGCTATAGCCGAAACCGAAACCAAAACTTCTGAAAAATTTTTGATGAAATTGTATTTAAAAAAATAGATATGTGTCCATAGCTATAATCGAAACCGACACCAAACTGAAAAATTCTTGATAAAAGTATTTATTACATGGAGGTCCATTACAGTTAAACGATACTTGTGTAAGCGTGACACAGAAAATAAATAACACACGCTATCTTCTTTAAACATGGATAATAACTAGCGGGTCTCATGAAAATTTCACGGTAGTTGGAAACAATCACACAAGCAAACAAAAGAATGTCCTTCGATAGCATAATCAGTGTAGTATTAGTTCCGAACAGACCGTGAAGTAAAAAAATAAATATTTTTCTAGCCAAATATGGAGACCTACTTGAGATATATTATTAAAAGAAATAGAACTGCAGTAAAGCATAACTTTTTTCTTGAGATTATAATTTAATAAAAGTGACTTGTAAATCAATAATAAAAATGCCACACTTTTTTCTTGATAATCAGATAATTTGGCGTGTAAGCAATACGATTTGTTACTTGTAAACTTTAGCAATTTTTTCATAGTGGTAAGAAAATGGAATGAATCAGTAAGGAGTTGTAGATGAAATAACGTGATTTTTAGATCGCAACTTGCTTCAGCCATTTCTGTGACTTCCACTTTAAAACCTCCCTCGCTTAAAAATATTCATGAAATAAAGTGATGTTTGGATCGTAAACTGCTTCAGCCATTTCCGTAGATGGCTTCTTATACTCTTTCCATTCCTTCCAGCCACTTTTACTATAATTTGAGGAGAAATTAAGGTACTTGTATACTATTCTACCTATATGTGAAAACAAAGAAAAGTAATAATAATCGATCGTTTGACGTGATTTTCTGTTTTAAAAACTTATGGACGTCACAAGTAAGCTTTTATGTGTTTTTTTAAATATGGGAACTATACGGTACAAGTACGCTATTTCTTTAGTAAATTTCTGTACAAGTAGTTTAGTTCTTTGTTTAAAAATGAAACTACTCGATCATTTTACGTAATTTTCGGTTGTGCTATCTTTTCCGTGCGTCAGGCAAACAGTGTTTTTTTTTCATATACGTACTATACAGTAAAAGCAGCTTATTTAAAATTGATATGGCTCGATGATTTTACGTAATTTTCAGTTTTAATGACTTATTTACCTTACAAGTAAGATTTTCATTGTTTTTCATATGGGTACTATACAGTACAAGTAATTTATTTCTTATTTAAAATGAAAACCTTTGATTATTTTTATGTAATTTTCTGTTACGTATGTTACAGCTAAACGTTAGTTTGTTTTTCATGTTCACTATACTGCAGAAGTTATTATCTAAGCTATCATTTACAAGTTATACTACTTGATTTGATGTGAGTTTCGGTTTTAATAACTTATGTACGTCACAGGTAAGATTTTCTTTTCGTTACACCTTAGAGTTTTTTTATATTAGGTACGGATATCATATGTTAACTATTACAAAACTAAGACAAAGAAAATACGTGTGAGACTTGCATTATTAGAACAAAACTAACACATCCTTGCTGAAACAAAAAAGAGGAGATCATGCTGTGACCAGGAAATAGATACTACCCCTTACCTCTTCCTAAAAAAAATAAAGTTGGTAATCGCTGGAATTTCTGGAAGATTACTCTACAGTTTTTCCAAATGTATACAGAAATACAATGTTTTATTATGAACTAGCGGTGGGTACCCGGCGTTGCCCGTGTGTTTGTAGATATGTGTGGTAAAAAGAAAACGTTAAAAGAAAAAAATGAAAGTTTTAGTAGGAAGATCGGATTGAACCCCGAAGCCTTGACGCGAAGGTGGAAACGAAAGGGAGAAAATAGGCGACCACCTAGGAATTGAGAAGCGTGTTAAATTAAGGGTTAAAACGTCCCAGCACGTTGATTCACAGTTGGCCGCTTAATGTCATCGCGGGGTCGTTACGATGACGTGTCATTTTTTATTTTTAATTACTGCGGGGCAGTCTTTTGGCGCATGTTTACTTTGTTTCAATTCAGATCAGTTTTGGCTTCCCATAAGGGGATATTCCAATCGGACGTTCGCGATAATCACGCCACGAACGATATTTATCCCCCCTGGTAAAAACTGAACCAAAACTGAAAGTGAATTCCCGTCAAGCCCGGATCGGGCGAGACCGGCAATCATGGGTGTTAGCCGAGCGGCGTCGTAACAGACGCAGAGTACTTGTAAAAAAAACAAAACAAAACAAAGCAAACCGACAAATATTCCAATGCAAATAAACCCTAAAAAGAATATATTTTAGTATGTAATTTTTCGGATTTTGTTTTAATGTGTTTTTTCCAAACATTTACCCGTAGTTTTTGTTTTGTATTTTTGTATTTATTTTCCAATTCGCTTCGGTTCGTAGATTATAAATATCGGTTACAGACGGTATTTATCGCTGTCATAGTAGCCTTCCAGTTAAGAAAATAAATAATGAATGAGTAACTAATCTAATAAGAATTAACCCCTCAACCTTAGTATCACCTTAAAAGTAACTGTGAACATAGCTGACGGAAAGAAATATAACTAAAATAAGAAAAATATAAAGTCGAGTATCTCCTTAAAAAATAACTAAACATAAACGAAGGGAAAAAGAAAATTAATAAAATAAGGTAACAATAGAGAGGAGTAATCGTATGAATATATGAAGAACGGTTGATGATAAGACGGATGATTGCCGGTGTCGCCCGTTCCATGCTTGACCGTAAAACAGTCGCAGTTGGTAAAGGAAAAAAAAACTCATGAAACACAGAGAAAATAAAACTCCATGGTGGAAAAGAAAGGAACGTTGCATAAATACAGTTAGATACGCAAGTAGTAGTTATCGATTGTAAGAGTTTGTTGTAAAACATGGAATCCATGGTTAGTTCGTTTGGTTTATTTTGTTTAATAAACGCGATTTTCTCTGTGTAAACTGTAAACGATAATGAGAAATAAAACAATAAATTAAAAAAAAAGAATAAAATAAAAACCAAAAAAGGGAAAGATGGAATAAGTACCCATTGGATTATATAATAAAAGAACAATAAATAAATTTTAAAAAATATAAAGAAAAAAGAAAAAATGGAAAATAGCTGTATGCCAATCTACCGTTTATGAGCAACTACGAAAGCAAACCGGTGTTTTCTCGTAATTATGTACTATAAACGGTTAAGTCCGGTGTAAATGGGTGGCGGTGGAAGGAGGAATCAATTAGAGAGGGTAGAGTTCACTACGTCCATTGATCCTAAGCGATTTTGGGAGCGAAATCCGACCAGATGAAATATAGGAATCTACGATCAGCGACGTTATGGAAAGCTAATATTCCTTTAACACACCTCAGATATTGTGCTGCAGCTCGTGTGTAATAGATTTGCATGTAATGTCTCGATTTTAAATCCCGTTAAGGTACAACTGAGACGGGAAAAATAAGTTAATTTTATTTATATAGTATCGATAGAAGATCGTATCGATAGAAGATCGTATCGATAGAAGATCGTATCGATAGAAGATCGAATAGATAGAAGATCGAATAGATAGAAGATCGAATAGATAGAAGATCGAATAGATAGAAGATCGAATAGATAGAAGATCGAATAGATAGAAGATCGAATAGATAGAGGATCGAATAGATAGAGGATCGAATAGATAGAGGATCGAATAGATAGAGGATAGAAGAAAGAACAAAGATAGAAGAAAGAACAAAGATAGAAGAAAGAACAAAGATAGAAGAAAGAACAAAGATAGAAGATAGATAGAGAAGAAGAAAAGATGTATTACAGAATATCAAAAATCCAGGAAAAACGGACAACAGAAATTAGCTTAGTTGACCCTCACAGAACAAAAGTTATTGGTGTAGTGGTGTTAATGACGCTGGTGACGGCGGGGGCAGTGGAGGCGTGTTAATGAGTTCTTGAGATTTTTGTTTTGTTTTAGAAATCACTTGAGACATGACGTGAGACCTCTTTATTTGATAACTTCGCAAGAAAGACCGATGATTATCGTGGAGACTGGATTTTTTTCCGCGTTAGTCTTGAAAAGACCAATGCTATAGGTAGGAGGGAAATAGTCAGCAAATAATTTCCACAATCCTACACTTCTTGAAAGACGCTACTTTAACACAGATTAAAAATGCATACAATAAAATAGGAGAAAAAATATCCTTGGCAATCACCTATTTCCTAACTAATACCTAACAGATGTGACCTGCATTCAGATTTGAGTCACTGCAAAGAAGGAAATTAAAAAAAAGCAAGAAAGAAAATTACAAATGTCTTTTTCAATTTAAAATCTCGTTATCCAGTTAGTAAGTCAAACGTTTGCGCAGCGAACAGACAGTAAAAAGAAATTAAAAACATAACAGCAGAATTGGAATAATTCATAAAAGACGGACTTTAAAGAAGAAAGCAGATGTTGCTGATCGTATCATATTACATCTTTCTATTATTAACTCTTAATAAGAATAAGTACTATTAAACATAAATGGAAAATGGCGGGCCTTCCATTTTAACACACTGAGTATCAAGCCCATAAAAGAATGCCTGCTCTTAATTTGATTCCTTAAAAAATAAAATGCAAATATTAGATTTTCCGAAAATCCCTTGTTTTTAAAGTACAGGTTTCTTATGGTTCTTAACAAGCCAATAATCTGTAAGTAATGTTTACTTAAATCACAGATAAATCTTGACATGTGTAACCCATATGTTTTCACTTGTAGCAAAATCTTTCGAATTGATTTCCTTTTCCAAAACTCCCATTACAAGAATGTAATAAATTCCATGTTCGGATAGTTAAGATTTTTTTTCTTACAAAGAAATTTCTGAAGCGTATCGTTACAATGCTAAGAATCAACTGTTCGAAAGTCGGGGTCAGAATTAAAAACGGGAAACATGACAATCGCAGTGGGAAGCCCTCAAAATTTGATACTGGTGTTTTCAAAACAGAAAGTGAAAAAAATCCAAATAACAAAAAGTTTACTTGCGCAAACGTTGGAATTCATGACAATTTTCATTAAATTAATTTTACCGGGGAAGAAAAATATCATGCTTACTCTTTTTGTGTGTGACTAAAACGTTTAGAACTTTTCAAAAACTCTAATATTTTGTTTTGCTGTTTAGTTTTATGTCATATCAACACTTTTTGTGTCATTTTCCTGAATTGAATGTTTTAATGTACTTTTTATCTTCAAATATTGGTGCTTAGTTGCTTTGTAGCAAAATACTTTTATTTATGGCTTTTCAGAACATGATTAAGCTTTCCAAATTGAAAAGGAAAACGATTGTAGCATGTTAGGTCAAGTTCTCGATGTCTTTCGGCATACTAGTATTACTAGATCAGATTTAGTTTCTAGAAATATATATTTCCGATTTTATTCAATCATATATATATATATATATATATATATATATATATATATATATATGATTGAATAAAATAGACACTTTGTGTCTACTGTATTTAATTTCATTATTTTCCATTTTTCAAATTAATTGTCTTTGCTACTAAAAGAACTAGCTTTGTAGTATTTATTGTAGATCCAAGTACTTTCAGATTTATTTGAATCTATCATAAGGGACAATTAACCGAGCCTGATCCGAACTAGTTATACGAGTTATATATATATATATATATATATATATATATATATATATATGTCATCCACATACATTAGCGAAAGCACAAGTATCGGAAATGTGCACTTGGCGCTACAACCAACATATGTTTTTTGGACGAAGGTATGTTCTGAACCTGTGCAATTCTTGAAAGTCAATTTTAAGATGTGTTGCTTTCTCACCCTTTTCAAAAGATGAGTTTATAAAGTAACCGCTTGACCATGTCCTTTCCGGGAATACTGACAGAGCTACTCAAGTGTTTTTACAGGCCAGCGTACTATCACTCTTGGGTACGGACTTTTAAAACTACTTTCTGACAGATCATCTAGCTGTGGGAACGAAATAAATAACTCATTTTTTACCACATGTTTACCTTTCTTCTTCAGAAATATTTAATAAAAACAAGATTTACATAAGATATATGCATACTTAGAGATATCAGATTTTATTAAATATTCAAATTCACCAAAGCACAGCCACTCTCTTATTAATCTTTTTTTCTTTAATATCTTTCCAATAATCCATTAGATATTTCTGTAGAATTGTATGTCAATAAAAGACGAAATCAGAGAATACATAAAGGTATTTCACAGAAAAGCGTGGTGTATTATCCCAAAGATCGAAAAGAACATAAAAAACTAATCAAAACAATAGTTCGTGGTATTCAACAAGCTTGTCTAAATGAAAATATGTTGCCTTAACTACACACTATCAATTTATTCTATTATAAATCTAATGTTATGGATATCGTTTATCGCCATTTCCTTGAAAATTTTAAGTGCCTCCTTCCACAACACATTATATTTAGGTGTTTACCTCATACAAGATGTACAGAGTGCATTCAATTACTTATATTCGATTAACCGTGTTAAGTTACGTATTGTACAAATAAAACCAGGTCATATTTGATCAGCATCTTGACAACATAGAAAGGCTTTTTATTTAAGTCCGACGATAAAGACCATTAAAAAATCCGCTTGAAAAATTATATGTAGTTAACTTGTTCATTTTGAAGGTGAAAATCATTAATTAAAATAAAAATCACGTTTACATTTGTTACATGACTGCTGACACGAGTATAGAACAGATTTGTTGTCTGCGTTCATTCTAAACACGACACTGGTTTCACTCAATCAGGTCAAATTATGAGCTACGGCCACATTTCAATTTTTATTTTTTTACTCCCATGTAGGTATGTGTTGAGTATTTTAGAAGTTGGTGTGGGGGAATGCCATGTCGAATAATTGTCTCGATTCAGAACGATTATTTTAATGACAACAAGTATTCAGGTCCGATAGTTCTGAGTGGTTTATGTCGTAAAACGGAGCAGTTTGAAGTCAAAATCTCGAAATCTTCTCCAAAATGTTTGCGATAAAGCATGAAGTTAGTGGTTAGCAGTTCAAGAATCACAAACATGTGCGGAAAGAACTGGTCCCAAGCAAAGAAAATAAACTCATCAACGACCCACTGATAGACGGAAACAGAATACCCTTCCCACACTGTACATCAAGCTCGAATTAATAAAGCAGTTCATTGAGGCTCTGCAATTACTTGTGCCAGACTTTTCTAGGATTGATGCTGCAGAAGACGAAAGCTGGCATCTTTGATGGTTTTGAAATCTGACAGCTCAGTAATACACAGTTTGAGAAATCAATGATATATGAATTGGTTTCTAGAGAACGTAGGTTCAATAAGTTACAGGCAGAGGGAGAAATTCTATCAGTCCAAAGAAACAGGGAGACTCTGTATCATGGTCACTTGGACGCAGTCATGCTTGCTAACTACTGTTGAAAATCTAAAGAGAATCCTCCCCGTTTCTTGGCATTCCAGAATGTCAAAGTATGACCAATAATGAAGCGTCGTGCAATTTACGTGTACTTACATTTATCAATAGCTTTCATTTAATTTACATGTTAATGTTAAATAATAATTTCGAAATAACGTTAATATTTAAGCGTCCTCATTGTTTTTTTTTCGCGTTTAAATTATCCAAATAAACAATTGTTAATGCAGTCTGCTTTTTTTAACCTCATTCTTTCAATGTTAAATAATAATTTCGAAATAATAACGTTATTATTTCAGTGCGCAGGTACAAAATCTGAAAAAAAAAGCGATTTTGTGTTTATTTGTTTACGTTGTTTATGCGCGCGCATGCGAAACCGGATGTCGTAACCCGAAAAGTGGGTAACATACTCCGTTACAAGGTCATTTGAGTTTTATAATTATATAGATACACACACACATATATACACATGTCTACACACACACACACATATACATTATATACATATATACATTATATACATGTATACAAACATACACATTATATACATGTATACAGACACAGATGCACATGTACATTATATAATGTATATATATATACATCATATACATGTATATACACATTATATACATGTATATACACATATACATGTATATACACATTATATACACGTGTATATACATGCACACACGCATATACGTTATATACATGTATACACACGCATATACGTTATATACATGTATACACACGCATATACGTTATATACATGTATACACACGCATATACGTTATATACGTGTATACACACGTGTATACGATATATACACGCATACACACGTATATACGATATATACATGCATACACGCATATACGTTATATACATGCATACACGTTATATACATGTATACACACGCATATACGTTATATACATGTATACACACGTATATACGATATATACATGCATACACGCATATATACACATACATTATTTAATGTATACACACACATATATACCCACATATACACACTCATTATATACATATACACATACATATATATGCACATATATACACATATATACATATATATACACACCCACCCACATATATAAACAGACACATACATGTGTGTGTGTTTTCACTACTAAACATTTAATATCTTGAGTGTTTATTTAAAGTAGCAGTAATACATTTTTGCAACTATTTTTAACTTATATTTTTTCCAAGGAAAAGATAATTAGGCACGTATAACCCCGATAGAAAACTAAGTTCTGATTAGCTAGCGGGACAATGTGATATAACGCTATATGTATTTTGATCTCGACGATATTATAAAGGGTGAGGAAAATACCTGTCGCAGAAAAAGGTCAAATAAATTTTTGAAGAGAGGTTTAACACAACGTATGCCCCGCTTAAGAATAACTTCAATAAATATATGATGATACTTAATATTTGTCCATATTTACAATCCATATTTTACTTATAATCCATTAGATAAGCTTGATTTCATGATATGGTCAAAATGTAACCCAGGTTATTTGCTTTATCGGTTTCCCCTCGATGTAAATCGAGCAACTAAACTCTAGTGTTAATCAAAGTAATCTGAAGTACATATATGTTTTTACTACTATATATTAAATATCCCGAGTGTTTAATAAATTTTGAAGTAATCCATTCTCTGTCACGACAAAGGTAGATATTGTTTTTGAAGGGAAGTTTTCCGCAACGTATGTCTTACTAACTTCAATAAATATATAATGATACTAAGCCTTATATTTAGAATCCATATTTTACTTCTAACTCATTAGCTAAGCTTGATTCCAAAATATGTTCAAAATATAAAGCTTAAACTTAAGAGGCTCTAAAGATTTGAAACCCAGGTTATTTGTTTTATAGTTTTCCCCTAACTATTTCTCACGTTTAATGTAACTCTGAAATATCTAAATCTTACAATTGACGACTGTGACCATATAATGCCACCAAGCCAAACTTCATAATACTTCAAAGAAACTAACATTAAGAAAATATTAATTTATACCTAATATATTTTCATACAATTAAAAAAATGTAGTCATCTGAATTTTAAAGACAGTATATCGACCATGTCTTTGCTAATTTGAAATTAAAATAAAGCAAACTACACATGCACACGATTGAATAGAGTTTCTTACGCTTATGCATGTTTTCAAAGATCCATAATAAGTTAATTAATTGAATGCTGTCCATATACATACAGAAGCATATACACATAGCTAACTTTATTAAATTACTAATATAGTGCAGTTACCTCTATGTGTAAATTGTGTAAGATTCCTTGGGTGTGAGAAAGGATGCCAATTACAGCACGGATTATAATATAACGCCAAGTAAGGCGAACGGTTTAGACACATGTAAAAAAGATAGAATTAAATTCGGGGTTTAGTTAACGTAAATCTACATATTCAATCTCTTTTTTTTTTACAAATGAGCAACCACTTATCAAGGCTGGGAGGCCACTCAAGGTTAAGGGTTAATGAGTGTACAGTGATCAAAGGGAACAAGTCGTAGTAATCCTTAGTAGTGGAAATTTGGTAAAGGTGATTACTTAAGGGTACGGCTCATCAAGAGTTTGTTCACGTTGAACTTTAAGACAACCACATTGTAGTCAGTTGGAAAGAAGGGAAACGGAATAAAGTTCCACAGGGGTGGAGTTCTAAGAATATTTGTTCATGGAATCTACGTTTAGGTTTAGGCACAGATAAAGAGTGGGGGAAATTATCTTGAATCTAATAATTATATACGGCACAATCAGGATGACACACCGGTTCTCGTCAGATCAACGAAGTTAAGCAACGTTGAGCCTGGCCAGTGTCAGATTGATGACCATTTGGGAAGGCTAGGCGCTGTATGTACCTTCTGGGAAGGTTGGGCGTGGGGCCAGCACCTTCACCCCATAAAAAGAACTCAGTCGCTACAAAAGCATCTACAAAGTTGTAGATGGCCGATGCCCCTTAGGGGCTGAAAGGCTATGGATGGATAGTAAATAATTAACAGAAGATATATCTTACACTGATTCACGAAACAAAAACGCGAATGATTCCATAGGCTCTCTGTATGCTGTATAACGAACCCTGTCCTGAAACAGGTATTCTTACTAGTGCATTATACATTTTAACCTGGAAACCTAGAATACTGCGGAAGCGAGACTGGCAAATCGCGAGCGTTTTAATGGAACCCACTTGCGCAACGTTAATGAAAAGAAGTGCATCTGTCGAGTTTAGACCAAAATGTCTACGAAGTAGACTAATGTCCTCTTGTCTGTTTCCGTCTTCACTTAGGCGGGATTCTGGTCCTTCACTTAGCGACGCATTTGTTGAATTCGCAACCGTGAGAGGATGAGGGTTTGAGCAGAAAGGGGAGACGACGTCTGTCGAGTTACTCGGAAGAGGTTGTCTCACTCAAATTCGTAATGTCACGAAAGTTGTGCTGCGAAGAGCGTGAGATGAAACTGTCTCAACGCGCTCGACAAAGATAACGAATAGCAATGGAGCTGACAGAATTTTCATTTTACCTGGCACAGATACGATAAGACAGGTGCTGTGAAATATATAGAGCAAGAACGAAAGGGTAAAGAATCCACTCAAAGAAGATATGTGCATATATATATATATATATATATATATATATATATGAGGTATGTGTATATGCTAGGATTGTATATAAAAGATTTACTCCTTAGTACATACCGGTACTCGTACTGGTCTGGTAGCTGAAGTGTGGTATCTGCTTAGTCACTGCATTCAAATTAATTGTCCTTAGTCAATACTAAGGCAATTATATTTTTGAATAATCCCCTGGTTATCTCCCACATTAAACCGACCTTGTGTCACATTTTGTTTCGTGGGAAACAAATAATAAACTACTTAATCCATTACTCAATCATTATGAATTCTTAAACCAAAGTCATATAGGTAAGCGGATCAAAATAAAAATTATATTTTATTTAAATATCATTTATACAAATTGAGTAAAAACGGGGGGGATAAACTGTTAAAAATAGGTTGGTTGGTTCGTTGGTTGTTTTTGTTTTACGGCATATCAACCCTTTTCGGGTTATTTAATGCCGAATCCAAAGATTCGGAAGAAATTTTTTTTTAATAGAATATATTTGTTGTTTTCACATCGGTTTCTATTTAACCCATAGTTAGGACCTTAACAGGTACTACCACTCCAGGTCAGAGTGGACCTGGGAGCAATGGTAATTAAAGGGTTGCTCCACACTTCCCAAAGCCCACAAGCTGGGGCCTCACCACTGAATATAGTTTAAGGTTAAGGGGGGCAGTCGGCGTATTCTAATGCCCCATTGAAAGGGCCGTTAAAATGAGAACGCACTCGATTTTTACAATAGGTATAAGAGATTAACTAATAAATATACCGACATTTTTAATTTTTTTAGTCTGTTAAAATAGGTTTTAGGTACATGCTCTAAGGGTTACTTCGAAAATTGCACGTTAAAGACATTTGTGAGGATTTTTATACCCATCAACCATAAATAAAACCAAATCTCCTGAATTTTGATTTCCCCATAAACCCGCTGAATCGTCGCCTTAAAATTAAAACATTCTCTACAATCAAAATCACATGATTGATTTTTATAGAAATAATGAAAAGTATTCTAGACATAAGACAGTATGAATATTTAATGCTTCTAATCAATGTAAACGGGCATAAAATCGAGCACCACTATTCTGTTTAATATATGAACTGTAACCATTATATCTACGTGTGTACACACACACACACATCACGCGCACATATATATATATATATACATAGATGCATGTATATACACAGCTATATTTTATATCTAATATATATATATATATTTATACACACATATCTATCTGCATATATATATATATATATCTGTACATAATGTGCATCTATATATGTATATACGTAGATCTAATTACACACGCGCACATATATATATATATATATATATATAAATACAAGGGAAGTTTCAAAATAAATGTCCCCTATTCTTAACTCCACTCGAATGGTTCGCAAAAGATTGTAAATTGCATCGTTATAATGATTAAACTTATACATTTTTGACTTAAGTTTACTCGCTCGTTTGCATATATTTTACGTGCGACACACTAGAGTTCTGGAGCACAAATGTACTTTTTAATCATACTACTTCGCTCTACGTGCCACTGACATTTTGTATATTAAAAAATATAATTTACCCTACCTTATAATAAGTACGGAGTTGTATTTTGTATATATTCAATATAAATACTTCCTTTTAAATAATAATGAAATGGCTATAGAGAAATTACCTAAGTGAAATAAACTTACGTAGCAATCTTATTCTTAAGATATTAGTTTGAAAATTAAACAAGCGAACTTCTAACTTTATTATTCGCCTGAAGTATATATATCTTATTTACGAAAATTTATTCATGGCTATACACTCCTCATATTCTATGTATTTTATCCTGGCGATTTCCTACGAAGATGAAACGCGAAAGATTGTAGTTTAATTTTCATGAATATATTTACATCTATTTGATCTACTCTGTTAGGGAGAAATATTCAACTAAATATTGAAAATCTATACATAAAATATATCCCTTATTAGATTTATTTCGTTACATAAACTATCATATACGCACACGCACACACATATATATATATATATATATATATGACTCTTTTGGTGTATAACAGTTAATTAGTGATAT
Organism: Euprymna scolopes; assembly: GCF_053919585.1. Lineage (NCBI taxonomy): Eukaryota > Metazoa > Mollusca > Cephalopoda > Sepiida > Sepiolidae > Euprymna > Euprymna scolopes. The sequence continues at coordinate 110,689,121 of NC_136485.1, forward strand.
TAGACGTACGATTGATTAAGACGATATTAAATGTTCGTCGTTTTCCAACATTATAATCTGAACGTTTAGGGGGGGATCTGATTTCAGAATATATAAGAGAATGACAGTGAGTAATGTACGAAAAAAGTGTGTATGAATACATAAAAAAGAAGCCAGGGAAAAAGATTGCTAAACACGTCACCTAAAAAAAACCTACACGAGCAGAAAAAGTTTCAGGAAGTTTCCTGCGCATGCGTAGTGTATATTACTAAGAACACGCACTTTCCTTATGTGTCAGGATACATCGAATGACGACCAAACAGGTACCAATAAAACTCATTAGTGGTCAGAATTTATTTAATCTTTCATGCGATTATATGCGCTCCTGGACTCGACTTACGCTTGTCTAGTTCCATTTGTTTTTACTTTGACCACCTGGAAAATATTTTCGCCAAGTTAAGACTAAATCAATGTTGTTCCACAAGTCCAAATCTCCTATATATTAAGTTTAAAGTCTGTATCAAAAATTGACAGAGTACTTTGCTTTTACTTCCGACACCAAAACCAATAATTTAATATATATATATATATATATTACTAGCAGGTCGTTGAGGGTTAAAAATATAGATGTATATATATAAAGTGTACAAATAACATTTACGATTGGCAAATTCAAATTTCTTTTCAGTTTGGACTCATTAGCAATAATATTTGCCCGGTAAAACCTGAATCAAATTTGTTCCACAGGTATACATCCACCATACATTAAGTTTCAAGTTTGTAGACCATGTTTTTACAGGAGGGAGTTCGATGCTGGGCAGGAATTAATTTTCCCTTCACTAATATGATGTCCTTATAGTAACCCACAGGCATTTCTTTCTTCGTCTATCAACGTGGCTTAACTTTGATTGAAACAAAAACCGCTAGTATATATATATATATATATATATATATATATATATATATATATATATATATATATGAAGAAGTTGGTGGTGACAGGATATTTTTATGGACACATAAATTGTAACATTGCCTTCCCACTAATGAAACAGCTGTAATAAAAAAAAAATCCAGGAAATACACGAACGTTATAAAAAAAGAAAACGCGGGTCTTTGAATTTTCAACAAAATTTTGCAATATATATATATATATATATATATATATATATATATATATATATATATATATATATATATATAAGTTCCTTGCTAATGAAGCCAGAGATGGCGTGTGTTTCTATCGACTAGTCTTAATCGTTACACCCTGCACTGAGGCTTCCCGGAAGGATGAAACACTAATGTCTGTAGGTAGTTAATAATTATTATAGCAAATAATTATGTAATTTTTGTTTTATTGTTACATATAGAGCTTCTAATTAAAAAACAACATACATAAAAGGAAAATATACAAACAAGCGTGAATTTTCACAAACATATGAATATAAGCTTTTGCCCCTAACACTGAATTGTAATGTTATCTTGTATTTTTACCAATTTATTTTTATTATAGTATACTCTGTCATAAAAAAATGAAAACAAAAATATGACCACGAAGAACAAATGTAGTAAAATACCACGAAGGTAATTTTATACTAATTATTCTGGATATTTTCTAACAATGGTTTACACATATGAAAACCGCATCAATTAAAGCTGACAATTAAACCTAAACACTAATAAAAATTGTAGCTCGACCGATATCGAATAAAGGTTTGCTAGGTCACGGAATTTAAAAGTTATGTATATTCCTCCGATTTTTAAATACACGTGTGCTGATACAGGCAGAGAGTCATGTAGGTAAGGACATAGACAGTGAGGACGAAATTAAGATTCAGGGAAAGAAAACGATATAAAAAATTGAGTTATCATGCAAATTCAATTACACGGATTTCCTTTAGATTATATACGTAGAGGTCATAGACCTATGCCTATTTCTTCTATATCATTCTGTTCTTTTTCTATCCAAGCATGCGGATTATAATTTACCGAAATATTGTTAGATTAATCCCGATTATTGCCTGAAGATTTTCAGTTCTATGTGTATTTGATCTCTGGGGGAAAGAATCAGAAAGTGATTTCATTTCACCAAGTCCACATCGGAAAAGCGGGGAAGGATCGGCTGTGTGCACAATCTCTCACATGTTGTGCGTTAGACAGCCAGGCACGCTATAAAAAGTGCTGAGAGCATTTTGCGACTCGTGCTGCTGAGAGACTGAACAGTCATGTTGAATCGTTATTGGTTGATTTGTATTTTTGTTTATCTCTGCAACGCGCGATTGGAAGGTCTTCAAGCCATCAACAATTGCTCAGTGAAGAGAAATAAATGTACACGCATCATATATTACAAGCAGGAAAACTGGCGTTGCCCTGGATTGAATACATATTGTTTCATCTTCCCTTACTTTATTGTCATCGAAATCGGTCAAGTCGTCCATTCTTTTTTAAAACAAATCGGTTATTTCCCAGTTCTGGTTGTGGACCTATCACGGTTCACGAGGACAAAGCTTCACATGACTACCCGCAATGCATTATAGGTTTACATTGCACTCCAGAGGACCTACTGTTCATTTTATAATTTTTTTTATATTATATAATGTTTTAAGTGAAAATTTAAAGTTTCAAAATCAAGTAACACAGTTTAATTGTTCTATAAATAGAAACATTCATTTCGAACGTACCTATGTCACCCTGAAGTATGTACTATTGGTTTTATAGGTCAGGTCTTTCTGCTTGTACGGTAACAAAAATACAAATACATTTGTGATGTTAAAGGGGGTAAGTTCCTGTTGCTTTTGTCCTCGGATTATTTCGATTATCGATTCTTATTGAAGATATTCGGATAGAACATCGAAGAACAACACCAGTCACACATTCTCTTCGTGTGAAATTTCATAAAAATCGGTCAACTTGTGGAATTCGCAGGGAACGAGTTCACAGGCACACACAGAAATAAAATTCATTTCATATATGCATAAGTTAACAAGTGATCTCTCTAAATTATTTGCATTTTAACAATGCCAAACGATTTCTAAAACAAAATTGACGACTTGTGCATAAACAGTAAATTCTAAACAACATTACCCGTTGTAACCATTTGTATATTTGTTGCGATTTACTTTAATAAAATGACTGATCAAAACAGCCATCGCCATGTTTTTTTGATGACGCAGAAAATTATTATATATGTTATGTATGTATCTAAAATTGCACGACAGTATTTTTTTATTCATGTCAAACTGGTAAAGGTATGAATGAAAATATAAAATACGAGATGTATCCTTAAAACAAAATGAATGTAGAAGATCTTCAAATGAACGAAAATACATGGCTTTTAGAATTATATTTAGACGACAGAATAAGGTGGTCGAGGTTCTGTACGTACAGTCCTTCCCATATGTTATTGTTGTTGTATTCTAAAATAACCGCTTTCATAATCGTTATTAATTAAACAAATGCCATTGCCACATGGACATTTATTTAAAACTTTTAGATTTGGATTCTTTATAGTATAGATATATTCGCATTTTACCTATCTCTCCAATTGGTAGGGAGTGTCTATCAAAACTTACTATTTCTCTCACTGTTGGCTCTAATGTTCTCTACGCAATCCGTCATGCCAGCCTTTTCGCTGGAAGCTACTGCTAAGACACGTGATTGTAAAGCGAATTCTAATTAAAAAGTTATCTGTACTTATATTATGCGAGAATTTTCCATCCAAAACCTATTTCACCACACCGCATCTTATGTTAGTGGCATGGTTTTGTTCTTTGCTTGTTTTGCTATACACTATATCAAACCTTTTTGGGTTATTTTATACAGAATCTAGTCATGTAGGTAAAGTTCAATTGCTTCAAGTATTTTATCTCCTCAAATTACTATTTATGATGTTTGTGTTTAGTTATATATATATATATATATATATATATATATATATATATATACTAACACACAGAGAAAAAGTCATAGAAGTGTGTGTAATATATATATATATATATATATATATATATATATATATATACACACAATTATATAAAAGGATCAGTTTGTGTGTGAGTTCACTCCATATTAAGTCGGAAACGGCCAGAATGATTTTTTTATGAAATTTCACACGAAGGTCCTTGATTTGTTACGGAGTGTTTCCACATCAGTTTTGTATATGAAAGCATCCGATTAAATAATAGCGTCTGATTTTGAACAAAGATAACACTTTTATACAACATCATATGAAATACATTTGTGAAAACTAAAATCTTTTATAAAGAAAGGGGGCGGTCGAAAAATATATGTTCGTTTTTAGAGTAAAATTGAACGATGATACTTTGGACGCTAAATGTGTTTTTGGTTTTAATTCTAGCTGATGACACCCACTCATTTTTTTTTTACTTTTTACATAGCTGCTAGATATAAGCTACAATACAATATTCAATAGAGTAATGTCTATAATAATAAATACGAAATACGCATGAATTAAAGAGTATGTAACTGTATAACGCTCGTATAACGCAATTTAAAATAGTGCTTAATTCTGAAGAAATCAGTTTTAGTCCTAAACTTATATATGTAAAAGAAGAGTATCAATATTATCCGAATATATTTTATAATAAACTTTTAAAGCATTTGCAAACCTATTTCTATATTCAGCTTCATCATATTGATGTGCACCCATAAAATGTGTGCGTCCTAAACGGATTCCCTGAGCTCTGATAAAAATCAACAAACGTCATCAGATTTACAAAAATAAAAGAAATCAAACCTCTTAGAGTCATAATTTCTCCTTCGACTTTAAATATAGACACGTAGCATTTGCTGCAGTTAATAGGCATCCTCATGTCAATCACGTTTTGTACTTTGCTAGAAAGGTCACTGCATGTCAAACGACCATGATTAAGCACACTAATTATGATTATTTTGTTTCGGAATTATGGGGATGTAGATACTTCGTAATAAAGAATAAACTATCACCGTGGATGAAATTCTAAATTCGACAAGACGCACATGACTTACCTTGTCGCATTATCTGCCAAGCAATAAGCCTCTGTTGCATCGCTGCAGTATTGTATCCCTTCGCTTGTTTTTGAGAATCTGCTTCGATCAAGTAATTGGACTTGTAACGTCCTTAAGCTGAATATTATTGACTAAAGGAAAAATCCCACCCTGCAACTGTAGATTTCCTAAATGTCAGAAAATTTCATAGTAATGGCTATGTTCATTGGAACACTTGCTGTTCGGTCGTATGGACATGTATAAATCTGAATCTATATTTTTATAGAGTAATAGGGTTCGTGTGTTTATGTCTGTGTGTACAGCTCTCCACCATCAACGAAATATAAAGGAGGTAAGAGGGTAGATCCCTCCTGGTAGAGAAACATTAGAACCCATTTTAGGATGTTTCTGTTATAGGAGATATAAGAATCTTTGCCTAATTTCTTTATATACTATTCTACAAACCACCCCCATATCGAATGACTTATGCTCATTTGCATATCACATTATATTAAATCTCTTTAACTAATTACCTCGACCTTATTACATATTGGAAATATTCTAATCATTTCAACTGTACTATTTACAAAATCTATTTAACATTTAATCTATCTTCTATCTTCTATCTATCTATATCTATATCTATCTTCTATATATCTATCTTCTATATATCTATCTTCTATATATCTATAAAAACAGAGATGTGTGTGTGCCACAGACGATTTCTGATTGGTTAATCCAATAATCACATCTCCTAAAAAACAATCGTTTCTACGCTCTTACCTTTACCATAAAATATTATGGCTTTATTTATTGTCCATCTTGGAAGGGTTCAATTTTTTAATAACTTGTTATTTACAAATTAAAAAAATACGAAACTATTATACGAAACTAAACTAGACGAAATACGCGCACACACGCACACACACACGTTCACTACCGTCACGTTGTTATGGCAACCAAACCCGCTGACTTCTTTTTCTCATTTCACTCGTGGTCTTAAATTCATTTCGGGTTTGTATTACTGTACACATAGATTCGAATAAGTTGCAAAAAAACAAATATATAACAAATAAATGTTATCAAAGGCAAATTTTTCGTGTTTTTATTCAATTTAACATGTTTATTCAGCTCGAAAAGCATACAGTGTTTACCGATGTATTGGAAAATTCAAGATGGCGGCCGATTCTCTCTTTAACACGGTAAGTTTGGAAAAAGGTGTAATAAGTAAAAAACCGGTTAAAATACTGTTAAAAACTCGCTCAATATATGTTACCGTGACATAGGTTGACATATATTCGGCGGGTTTTTAATAGTATTTTGTATAGTTTTTTATTTATAACACCTTTTCCCAAACTTACGGTGTTAAAGAATGTGTGATACGCCATCTTGAATTTTCCAACACATCGGTAAACACTGTATTCTTTTCGAGCTGAATAAACATGTTAAATTGAATAAAAACACGAAAAATATATCCAGTTTTTATCGGTTTTTTACCTTCTCTGCAGAAGTACAAAAAAAAACAAACAAAAAAAACGGAAGGTACTTTTACAGAATGTTAAACTAACCCTAACCGATGTTTTATGTTTAGTTTAGGAAAAGTCAGAAGAAACAAAAGTCATTATTGCATGAAATATACGTATTTAGTTGAAGTATTGTTTATGTCAATTCTTTCGAAGAAATTTAGCAAGAATACCTGTAAACCAGGAAATCGGTAAAATGTCATCATGGATGAATACTTGTCTATTATAATTTCTACCCTTGACAAAAACTTAGCCATAACAAAAGAGATTTATTGTTCAGATTGTTTTTGAGATTGATTTCTAAAAAGATATTTTATAAATAAAATCGACTTTAAAATTAAAGACTTAAATTACAATAATTGAATTTAAACATTCTTATTTCAATATTTGGCACATAACACCTGCAAAAATGATCACAATGTCAGGATTTCATTTTATTTCAGAATCGATGGCAAATACTAATATTTAACATTGGTTTATCATTTAAGCCGATAAAAAGCCCTTTTTTTTTCGAGTCATAAAAGGATTTGGAGTTTCCTAATCAACCTTTCGGGTGCAGTTGCACGCTCTCAAAATAACTAAAGTGTTGGCTTTAAAAAAATTGGTTCATTAAAACTAAACAGGTTTAGTTTTAATAAAAAAAAAAAAAATTTAAAAAAATCGCTTTGGTAATTAGATATGTCGTATGGTTATCCCTAATCGCTGAATAAAACCGCTAACGAGTTGAATGATTACGACATAAAATTAAACTCGGGTTCCTGAAACGGAAACTTCGTTTGTTTTTGTTTTTTTCTTATCAATATATTTACATTGTTATTTTGTTTTCATTTTCAATCATTCGAACAGTTTTCTTTTTCAAGTAATCCAAGTTACAAAATTCCCACTGTTTACTATGCTAAAATCACAATGACTAATGTATACCTATTAACCCTTATCCTTGAGTGGCCTCTGGGCCTTGATAAGTGGTGACACCCATGTAAAAAAAAAATCACTCGAACAGTTTTCTTTTTAGAATGTACAGTTTTAAAAGTTTAAAAACTATATAGTTTTTACTTCAGGAAAATTAATGGGTCAGTTTTTACGATGTGCCCTGTTAAAATACTGTTAAAAACTCGCTCAATATATGTTACCGTGACATAGGTTGACATATATTCGGCGGGTTTTTAATAGTATTTTGTATAGTTTTTTATTTATAACACCTTTTCCCAAACTTACGGTGTTAAAGAGGGTGTGAGACGCCATCTTGAATTTTCCAACACATCGGTAAACACTATGTTTTTCGAGCTGAATAAATATATTACATTGAATAAAAACACAAAAAAAGATATCCAGTTAGGTAGAAAAGTAACTTATCTTGCCTTTGATAACATTTATTTATATATTTGTTTTTGACTATTTTTTCGAATCTATGTGTACAGTAATCTTGCCAGGATGCGGAGGAAAATGAATGAAGGGGGAGGGGAATAAAATAAAAAACATTTTGGAAACAGAGTAAGTTTGAAAGAATTGCTTTGCACAGAAAGAAATTAATGAAAAAATAAAATTAAATTTCTTTTCTTTCTTGATTTTTTTTTTTAGTTTTTTATGAAAAAGGAAGTCAAAATTAAGACTATAAAAAACAATTTTTATTAAGAGCGAACCTCATTCGTCAGGTCTGTAAAAAAAGACGTGGAATAATAAATGTTTTCTAATACAAATTGTTTTTACTTATGTGTTCATTTGTCTCTTTGAAGTTCGTTTGTTTAATATATCGGTTTGCAATATAATTTTGTCATTCTGTCAGACTCAAATTTTAAATCTATATATCTATAAAAGTGAAAGTGTGTGTGTGTGTGTGTCTGTGTACATTTCCCTACGAAATAACTGTCAATTTTTAGTCTACAGACTGGAAATTTGATATACAGGGTACTGAGATTTGGAAAAATCTATGTGATCGGTTTTTAGCCAGAAATTTGGCGATTAAGGGGTCAAAGTTCAACGATTTGAGCTTTGAGAACTCTACCAAACTTCTCCGACAATTTTGGGTCTACACACTTTAAATTTTAGATATAGCTTCCGTGGACATGGATCTAACTTAATAACTTGATTTGAGCCCAAAACAATAAATTTTCAGGGGCCATAATAGGGGTCAAAGTTTAAAAAATTACCCCCTTTTTTTTTGCTCAGCATACACCTCCAAACACCCGGGCAACGCCGGGCACCCATGCTAGTATAATATAAAATAACATCGTGTTGCTTATCTCTCCATAAAGGTTGTTTCTAAAAATCTTGCATATTGCAAAACAGCAGTTTGAAGCAAATAAAAGTAAACCAGAGAATACTTGTCTGGTAAATTCATTTAATTGAAATCTTAAGGAAATGGATAGCATTTTCTTAGCGTAACGATGATTTGCGATCATTTCGTCCAGTTGTGCCTTGAATCATATATGGAAAATTGTTATTTAAACTTAATTTTAGGGCATTAATGCAACACAAATACAACAGGAACACAATGAACTAGTAAACATTTAGTAGCATAGCCCTTCTTCAATTTGACAGCCTGCAATCTTTAAGGAATTCCTTGAATTAGACGGCAGAAATACTCCGGGGGCTGGGAATCCCACTTTTCTTTAATTTTTGTCCAAAGTTCTTCCAAATTTGAAATTTTATCATTGCGTAGCTGTAGTTTGATGTAATGCCATATATGTTCGATAGGATTGAGAAGTGGAATTTGTGTAGGCCAATCCAAACACGAAATATCATGCTCTCTCAGGAACGTCTTGACATAGTCAGCTGTGTGAATGGGAGCATTATCCTACATGAAAATGAGATTATCATTCAAATTCCGACCAAAGTTGGGTAGAAAATGTTCAGTTAACACATTAATGTACTTGGTTGAATTAATTCGACCGTGCAAGCCCTGGACCATTTGTACTAATAATGCCCCCCAACAAAACTGAACCTTCACCACTTTGCAGCGTTGAAACTGAGCACTTATGGACAATGGACGTACTGCCTACCATCACTTCCCAGCCTATTGAACTTGCTTTTATCACAAAAAAGCACTCTTGACAAATATGAAGAGTCATGATCTTCATTGCATCTGACGAAGTCCAGACGGCACCTTTTGTTCGTTACAGAAATCATTGGCTTGGATGTTGCAACATATCCTCGCTAATTAATTTCATGAAATCTGTTTTTGACAGTAAAACGATAGAACTTTTAACAAGATTGCACTGTTGTTGGAATTGGGGAGCCGTTTCAAATCTGTTTCTTAGGCTGTGGAATCTGATAGCATTGTTTTCCCTGTGAGAAGTAACTCTAGTACGACCAAATTTAGAGGCATCACGAACACTGCCAGTGTTTTGGTGCTTTCGCACAGTCTTTCGTGCCGTTTTCTCATCACATTTCAATATGCGGCCGATTTCCCGATTAGATAAACCATAAAGGTGGAGATTAATGAGGTCCTGACAATCACTAAGAGAAAGTCGTGGCATATGGACTAAATGTTACGTTGTATAACCTGGAACAACAACAATTACGATTAGAGATGAGTCGATGCTGTTTGTTGAATATTTTTAACTGATTTAGAGGCGATAATTTAAGCTGGTTTTAAACGAATTTGTTGCTACTGACTTTCTTTTTGCTCCCTCAATTTGAAGTTATTTTTTTTAAATTGACGTGAACACTAGAATATTTCAATTAAAAGTCAAATGTGAAGAGGTAAAAGTATAGAATAAAAGGCGAATCAAATGAGTTTCAGGTTGTTTAAACAGTTTCATTTTATGTTGCTTAAATTTGCAGTTTTTGAAGAAATTACAAGCGCGAAATTTCTTTTTGCCGGCAATGCATATTTATTCCAGAAACAATAAAACCCCAAAGTATTAGATTAGTGCAAAAATAATGTCGTTTTCTCTTTTCTGCATGAAAAAACGTCAAAAACGACATTATTTTTGCCCCAACCTACTATTATACTGTACCAAAATGTATCCACAATGGATATTTTAAGATACAGGGCATGTATCTATCTTACAGGCTTATTCAAAAATCAAGAGACTTTATGCAAAAAAATATAAAGACACTTTATGCAAAAACCAAAAAGACACTTTATGCAAAAACCAAAAAGACACTTTATGCAAAAACCAAAAAGACACTTTATGCAAAAACCAAAAAGACACTTTATGCAAAAACCAAAAAGACACTTTATGCAAAAACCAAAAAGACACTTTATGCAAAAACCAAAAAGACACTTTATGCAAAAACCAAAAAGACACTTTATGCAAAAACCAAAAAGACACTTTATGCAAAAACCAAAAAGACACTTTATGCAAAAACCAAAAAGACACTTTATGCAAAAACCAAAAAGACACTTTATGCAAAAACCAAAAAGACACTTTATGCAAAAACCAAAAAGACACTTTATGCAAAAACCAAAAAGACACTTTATGCAAAAACCAAAAAGACACTTTATGCAAAAACCAAAAAGACACTTTATGCAAAAACCAAAAAGACACTTTATGCAAAAACCAAAAAGACACTTTATGCAAAAACCAAAAAGACACTTTATGCAAAAACCAAAAAGACACTTTATGCAAAAACCAAAAAGACACTTTATGCAAAAACCAAAAAGACACTTTATGCAAAAACCAAAAAGACACTTTATGCAAAAACCAAAAAGACACTTTATGCAAAAACCAAAAAGACACTTTATGCAAAAACCAAAAAGACACTTTATGCAAAAACCAAAAAGACACTTTATGCAAAAACCAAAAAGACACTTTATGCAAAAACCAAAAAGACACTTTATGCAAAAACCAAAAAGACACTTTATGCAAAAACCAAAAAGACACTTTATGCAAAAACCAAAAAGACACTTTATGCAAAAACCAAAAAGACACTTTATGCAAAAACCAAAAAGACACTTTATGCAAAAACCAAAAAGACACTTTATGCAAAAACCAAAAAGACACTTTATGCAAAAACCAAAAAGACACTTTATGCAAAAACCAAAGACACTTTATGCAAAAACCAAAGACACTTTATGCAAAAACCAAAGACACTTTATGCAAAAACCAAAGACACTTTATGCAAAAACCAAAGACACTTTATGCAAAAACCAAAGACACTTTATGCAAAAACCAAAGACACTTTATGCAAAAACCAAAGACACTTTATGCAAAAACCAAAGACACTTTATGCAAAAACCAAAGACACTTTATGCAAAAACCAAAGACACTTTATGCAAAAACCAAAGACACTTTATGCAAAAACCAAAGACACTTTATGCAAAAACCAAAGACACTTTATGCAAAAACCAAAGACACTTTATGCAAAAACCAAAGACACTTTATGCAAAAACCAAAGACACTTTGTGCAAAAACCAAAGACACTTTGTGCAAAAACCAAAGACACTTTGTGCAAAAACCAAAAAGACACTTTATGCAAAAACCAAAGACACTTTATGCAAAAACCAAAGACACTTTATGCAAAAACCAAAGACACTTTATGCAAAAACCAAAGACACTTTATGCAAAAACCAAAGACACTTTATGCAAAAAGCAAAGACACTTTATGCAAAAACCAAAGACACTTTATGCAAAAAGCAAAGACACTTTATGCAAAAACCAAAGACACTTTATGCAAAAACCAAAGACACTTTATGCAAAAACCAAAGACACTTTATGCAAAAACCAAAGACACTTTATGCAAAAACCAAAGACACTTTATGCAAAAACCAAAGACACTTTATGCAAAAACCAAAGACACTTTATGCAAAAACCAAAGACACTTTATGCAAAAACCAAGACACTTTTTGCAAAAACCAAGACACTTTTTGCAAAAACCAAGACACTTTTTGCAAAAACCAAGACACTTTATGCAAAAACCAAGACACTTTATGCAAAAACAAAGACACTTTATGCAAAAACAAAGACACTTTATGCAAAAACAAAGACACTTTATGCAAAAACAAAGACACTTTATGCAAAAACCAAGACACTTTATGCAAAAACCAAGACACTTTATTCAAAAACCAAGAGACTTTATTCAAAAACCAAGAGACTTTATAATTTCATTTATTCAACACCTGTTATTACTTGGTAGATTAGGTCCCACATTTTTCTTATGAGATTTTCAAAAATTTGCACATCCTCCCCATTTAAGTTTTCCAAAACATTACCAACATTAATTTTTAATTCTTCCCTAGTAACAGCACGAGGTCTTATGGCCGAGTATCTAGACTTAACCATACTAAAAAAAAATTCTATAGGGTTAAGGTCGGGGCTGTAGGGGGAAGATATACAACTTCAATCTGGTGAGATTCTAAAAACTCTTTAACAATGATTGTCTTGTGGATTGGGGCGTTATCCATTACTAAGACTACATTTCTCCTTAAAACACCCTCATTAACAGCCCCGACGAGAAACTCAAGAAACCTCTCCCCATTAAACAATCCATTAATCAGTTTGTAATAGGATAAACTGAACTGTGAAATAATATAGCAGGCTGATAGGTTTTGTCCTTTAGAAGGGGGCACATAAGTAACTGGGCTTACACCAATTTGCGAATATCCATAATTTTTGGATGTGTTCAAATTAAAGCCTGTTTCATCCAGAAACAAAACTTCGCGGTTTCAATATCCCACAAAAGCCCTGGCGCATTCTCTCATTTTTTCACGGTGATTATTCGTGTTAACGACAGCTGCCTTCCTCCTCAGCCTTTTTCTTGTTAGCCCCGCTTCCTTCAAAAGTCTGCAAACGGAGGTTTGATTCGGGGTAAATCCAAATTTTTCTTCAAATTTTGTTTGAATCCCTTTTTGAGTTAACGACTGGTCTTCATTAATAATATTTTTAACCTTGTTTACCAAGTCAGGATGCTGTGTTGTAGGTCGCCCTGATTTTCCATAATTCTCAGAATAAGAGGAATCTGGATTTTCTCTTATCTTTGAAACTGCTTTATACACAGTAGACTTGCTCTGTCCTGCATAATTTCCGTTGCAGGTAGATTTTGCCCAACAAGCCTTTTTATTAACTCAAAAAGAGATTCATTCATCATTACTCTGGGTTTCTTGTTAGCAGAACCATCCGAGTTCATATTGTTCTCCATATCTTGATTTGATTCTACCATTAAGGGTAAAATTTAAACATAATTTCTTTTTTTATATCTGAAAAAGTCTTTATATTTTTTAATAAAGTCTCTTAATTTTTGAATAAAGTCTTGATTTTTGAATAAAGTCTTGATTTTTGAATAAAGTCTTGATTTTTGAATAAAGTCTTTATATTTTTGAATAAAGTATTTATATTTTTGAATATAGTATCTTGATTTTTGAATAACCCTGTCAGTATTTACTTCAACAAGCTCACTGCATGAGTACATGTAGGTTAGTTGCAGCATATATAGCAAGTATGCTGCCCAGAATCTTTCGCGTTTCACCCATATATATATATAATGTATACACACAATTTAATGATATACACATACATATAAAATATTTTTCACACTGACACTAACATAACTTACTTTTTTAATTAAAAATTATTAAAAACTAATTCTTTAATATACTCAACCTAGGGTATGCGAGCGATTTCATAACAGTAAACTATTTTGCATATTCCTTTATTCTATGAAAACCCAATTATTATTATTATTATTTTTTTGGTTTCTAAATTACACTCAATTCTATTTGAGCATATGTTTTACATTGTGCCTAATTGCGTACCATTTAGGAGGAACGGTTCTAGCACACGCATATATATATATATATATATATATATATATATATATATATATATATATATATATACGTGTGTGTTTGTGTGTGTGTGAATCAAAATTGAAAAAATGAACTTCGAGGAGGTAAGTAAATTAAACCCGTTACTTTTGCGCATGCGCAAATATACATAAATAGTTTAGTCGCTTAATGTTTTACATTTTCTCATCAATCTTTCGATAACTCAAAAAGTTACAGATAAAGGCGGAGCGCTAAATATTTGATTGTGATTCAAGCCGGGGGCACCAAAGTCATATTTCTTTTAACTTTGGAACTCGTTTCGATATACTAGGTACAATCTAATAAGCAACAGAGAGTTGGCTCTATAATAATTAATACGAAATCTTCCTTAATTAAAATATCATACTTAAACGTATTCTATGATGGGGTAGAAAACAAGGGAAATAAAAGGATTTCGTTTTATCGTATAAAGGTGACAAAAGAAGTCTAGCTTTTGTGTTAGCATTTTATATTTTGTCTGCACCATGCGTTTTTTTTTTTCTTTTATAAATTCTAACATTATTTCCGATGGAAAACGTGGAATGTAACAACAAAAAAGTACAGCGTGGAACGTAAAATTTATCGCCCTTAAGTTTACTTTATTGAATAAATTAATTTAAGTAACTTGATTATGTAGTAGAGCTGACATCTATTCAATATAGCCGTCTTCAGTCTAAATCATTGCCTAGATACAGATCCTAAACTGGAGCATGCATTTTCCACAAGCGCCGGCGGGAGCTCGCCGAATACTGTGCAGATTGCGGCAATCAGGTGGCTTTGATGTTGTGGGAGGTTATGTTAGTGATGTTCTTGATGTATGGTCAGCTGCGAGTTGCCCAACTGGTTCAGGTCGGAGAAGGAATGGGGTCAGTCAGAGAAGTTGTAGCACTCCTTTTATTCAAGCCTCGGTCTCTTTCAACTTGCTGGCCGGCATCGGCCGGCATCGAGTCCTGCTGTCACACCAGCGGCCAGCTAACTGCACCAGGAGATCACCACGCTTTTCAGCATATCCATTTAGATTTTGGTGTTGCCTTTCCCGCCGACTTCGAAAATGTGTGGTAGCATGATGTGGTCCTCAGTTGTACTGCACCAAAGTCCATAACCGTGGCCGTAAACGTCGGTGATCTAGGCACTCAAGCGATAAAACGTAACAATGTGCATTTGGAGGGTGCTGGCCATGGTCCTATTGTCATAAGTTGAATCGGTAGAGAACATGAGTTGTACAGCGGCGCATCTCTGATCTCGCTCGTTGAACATTGTGTCAGTACTAGATATGATAGAAGGCTCCTATCGCTCTCGGGATTTGTACATAACTGGTCAACTAGTAGATGGTTAGTAACAAAAACAAAACAAAAGAAACAGAAAAAAACAGTTTTCATCAAAAGGAAATGGAATCATGTCTTTTTTGTGCGACAGTTTTATTCTTCCAACCTTTATATTAACATTCATTGAAAATATCTATTGAAATAAGAACATAGAATCATATATTGAATCAGTAATTGTATGGGTAGATAGATACTATTAAAGAAATCTTCGGACTCCATGCAACGCAACATGTGTGTGTGTGTGTGTGTATATATACATATATACATATATATATATACTTCCTTTTACTTGTGGTTAGTGTGTGTGTTTTTTTTTGTTTTTTTTGAGTAACGAATATTCTCAGAGATTCGAATCCGTCGTTTCGATTTGCATTAATTTCTTTCCATCAGGTGGGCAGGTTGGAGAAGCTTTCAGGCTGTATTTCTTACCTTCAAAATCTGCAATGCTCATTACGGAATTCAATGCGTGCAGCAACTTACCTAGAAAATAAAAGAAAAGCGAATTAGGAATAAACGCAACGTCAATTTTAAACTGGTCAATCGATTAAGGGAAATAGATCACGATTTGTGAACATTGACATCAATTTATGTGAATCAAATCAAAGATGTGGAATTAAAGCTCAAATCTAATTACTCATGATATTTTATACGACGTATGAAAGGACTTATGTACATAAATTGCGTCGAATCAATTGGTGCGTTTGTGATAAAATGTTATGTTAAGTGACGGACTTAATGATGGATAATTATATTTATAGTGATGCGAGAATGGATGTGAAATTGGTATTTCGAAGTAAAACGGGACCGTATCATTTAGATTACTTTGACTACTGCTTTCGTTTCGGTCGATGTAATCTCAGGCTTTCTTCGGGTGTATCCTGTCGAATTCGATCATGTTTCTACCGAATTCTGCGATCTGCACAGGATTCTGAGCGGAAATATGTATTTAATCCACCGGGAAGAACAAGCTTTCGTTCTGTAAGCCATGACAAGGTCGAAAACTCCCGTAAATTGCAATTATATTTTTAATGTCCCTCGCATTGAAATGCATTGCGAGTTACTTAGGGTTTTCATCCACTCAGGGCTAAGCGAACGAACTCATTCTTAGAACTGCACGCCTATGGAATTGTCTTCCGTTTCCCTGCTTACCAGCTGACTACAATATGGTTGTCTTCAAGTCTAACGTAAACAAGTTTTTGATGAGCTGTTCCATATGGAAGTTAACAAATTTACCGAATTTCCATTACTAACAATTACTATATTGTCCAATTTCTACTGGACACTCTTTAACACTTATCCTCGAGTGGCCTCTTGGCCTTGATAAGAGGTGATGCCTATGTAAAAAAAAATAAAATAAAATTTTGCGTTGGAAATTCCATGTAGATTTTTCAAGATCAACAGAAGGATTCCCAAGCTCAACAAGTTACTTTAAGGTTGTAGGTTACAATGACCGAAGCGTTCGAAGAATAGCACTCCAGATATTAAGAGTCGTCCAAGGAATCCAAATAATACGAATAATTAATCAGAAACGTAAAACGTTATTAATCGACGAAAATGTCATTGCAAACGTAAGTATGACAGACCAACACGCTGGGATGTTTTCCTCGTCTATTAATGCTAGGACATAAGCATTAACAGACGAAGAATACTATTTTAAAATGCAAGCGACACGGACATCTAGTGGTGCTAGGTTGCTTGTTTCGTATTAGATATCCTGGGTTAATGGCGATAATCTCAGCTAGTATACAATGTGACAGACACATTGATTGCATGTTATGGTCGCATAGATCTGAAGGGCGGAATACATTCCAGGGTTGAGTCAAGGACGGGTGACAGTTGACGTTCAAGCAAAATGCAAAGTGAGATCAGTTCGATAAAACGGAGGGACTTAGTGTCGATAACGAATGATGTTAGGTTTGTCAAACTGAGAAAATATTTTAAATGTAGAATTCTAATTAAGATCCGTTCGCATGTCGCCATTTCAATTACATTCAGAAGCTAATCAGATAATCAGGTAAGAGTACGGTAGTCTTTCTCCTCGACACAGATACATTTTCTATAAAATTAGAAGCTTTAACAAACTCTCAGCGACCGTCTCATTTCTGCAGAAGTTCTCTACATCTAACAACACTGAGCGTCTGGAATGCAGCGAAGAGATACAGCAACGTCATTCACGGTCGATAAAAGAACGGCGTATAAAAGAACATTGGGATAATGAAAACTTTATCTTATTTGAATTGTAACTTCAACAAACTCTGAGTAATGCAAAGTAGCCAATACTAATGAAACAGAGCGCATATGAGTGCGTGTGAAAATATCAGCAGAAGCAAGAAGAGCTGGCTGACAAAAGATATTAGCAGCATCAGCTGTTAAAGCGCTTATGTAAATTAGTAAGCGTGCGGAGCCTGTCGTCCCAAGAAAAAGAAAAAAAAAGGACCGAACGTGGTTGACGAGAAGAAAAAAAAAGTGCGGCCTGGATAAGATGAACTTGTAAAAACAAAGACGAAGAATGGATGGTTATAGCATGCGTGAAGCTGGGAGAAAAAGAAAACGCATCGTGTAAGGAAGGTCGTGCGGCACTGTGGTGGCAGTGAGAGACTTAAGTTGGTGTCGAGACGGCAGGCTTTTGTGTAATCTCAAAAAAAAAATTGAAAACGCATCAGTCATTCCAACAAATTTCACTTTCAAACAACCTCCAGTACATACCCTACTGTCGCAATGTTGAATCTCTCTTCCTGTAATACACTTACAATGGAATGTGCCTTGACGAACTCCGAGCACTTGTGCCAAAACCGACAAAGTGCAAAATTCCATTCTTTCATGTACAGGTGTCTAGATGCTGTAAAGCTTTCCACTGTAATTGTTTATTATTTCAAAATGCCACACTTAAGAATTCTCATTGTTTCCTGCATCCTTGACTATACGAACATGAAGAGATATAAATATAGTATTAACTGACGACACTATATAATACCGTTATACACATTGTCTCTGAATGTAGCACACTAACGTCTCAGTAGTAATGTGATTTGTTTAGGGCGAATAAAGTAAAACACGTGAAGCATGCATGTTCCCCCGTTAGTGCACAGTAAACGAGGCATAAACAAAATGACTAAGTTCAGTATTTGCCCCCCCCTCCAAAAGTCCTTAAGGGACGCCAAATCCTTGTGAAAATGAAACAAACGGTGCCGTTTAAAGCCTTATTATATTTAACTTTGAGTCCTGCACCATGTAAAAAAGAAATAAAGTCCATCATTTGCACCCCCCCCCATTTAGCCCCAAAAGTACCCAAAGCCTTAACACATTTAAATTTAGTTCAGCACTATGCAAAATTGCTAAATAGACATACACAGAAAATTTGGACAAATATGATAAAATAGTCCCCAAAATGAACTGTTTTATTAGCCCTTAAAGAGCCCTTAGGGCAGAGTCAGAAGTTATCGCGAAATACAGACAAACAAATTTATATAAAAATCAGTTACGACTTTTCAGAAAGTTTTATTAAAAATTCCAGGCATCATTTTTTTTAATAAGCACATGTCAATTTTAGCCATTTTAACCAGAAAATCACCTCTAGAGAAGCAACCGGAGTTTTCCCGGAAAATCCGTTCTATTACTTTTTTTTAATTTTTTATTTTTTTAAACTCCTATCGTGTTTAATGTTTCCGAAAATTTCAAAAACTCCAAAGCCTAGTTATTGAGAAATGTGCAGAAAGACGAACAGTGAATTTACAGGTCCACTCGGCTTTTGCCGGGGAACCAACAAAGTATCTCTATGAAAGTGTTAAAACGATAGTGTTGTACAGAGGTATTGTAATACTTACTGCAAATTCCTACATAAGTTGTACCAAAGACTCAATTATAAGCTCTATTATAAACATACGAGAGAGAGAGAGAGTTAATTAGATGAAATAAGATGCATCCTCGCCAGATTTATGGACATTGGCCTGTAACATTTTTTTTCATTAGCCCCCTGCACGAGAAATAACGCTGCTTATTGATAATCAGGTGTTCATATTTTTGTTTGCTTGGACGAGACAAATAGTTATTACTACAATCAATAATAATTCATTGATCCACTGTTTACTCTGTGATATCTGTGTGGTTAAATAATGATTTAAGTTCGAATACATATATAAGTCCCAGAATAGGATAAAGATTCTACGACTCGAATTGATGTCATCATCCATCCTTCCAGCGTGGCCATAGCCGAGATTGAACTCACTGCACGAGCTTGTAGTGTAATTAAAATCTTATCCGTTGCTGAATACTTGATGCTTCGCCAGGGCTATCAAGGGTATTTTTTATCGAGACGCCGTCACAAGATGTCTACCCCGCCTTAAGAGAGTCCAATCTTCCCTCGAGAGAAAGACATACTGTGCCAGTTTCTCAACCTGGTATTTTACATACAGCGCCTCGCTTTCGCAAATTATCACCCATCTGGCACTGGTCAGGTTCAACGTTGCTTAACCTGAGTGATCTGGCAGGAATGGGTGTGTCAACGTAGTTTGCGAATTGATGCACATAACTGCAAACCATATATCGGCCGAAACGCTGTGAAGATAACACCAAGACAGGAACACTAATCCATATAATCCAAATAATGCAGATTCAGAGATAACAAATTTTCTTATGCTGTCACTGAAATTTTTTTTCATATGAAGATTGATTGAATAAAAAGAGCGACGGACAGATACGCAGACGTAAAAATGTCTTTCAGAGAATATAAGACGCACTTAACCTACGACTTCAATTATCGACATTTTGTGTCATTTTTCTGTATATGCCTGTCACGCGTATTTTAATTATGGAGAATAGCCTACGCAAAATAACCTTTTACAATGAAATTATATGCATGCGTGAGTGTGATGTGAATATAAACGAAATATTATGGTGACGCATCATGAATTTTCTGCCACTTGAAATTTTCTTTTCAGTCGCTTTGTCTGCACATTCAAAGTAAAAATTATGTAGACTCTCACAAATCTGCCATAAGTAATACATTTTTGGCCGTACGAACATCTCAAGATTACAAGGATTTTTTCTCATACATACAAAGATATATATATATATATTATTTATATATATATATAAATAAAAAATTTTCATTTATACAGACAAATATAACATAGTCGCTACACTGAACATAATGTTTCAGATAAATACTCGTTAGGTGACGTAATAAAGATTGTGTATCACGGTAAGCGTCTCGTTAAATATAAAAATATATATATATATATATATATATATATATATCAATTAATATATATATATATATCACTTAATATATATATATATATATATATATATATCAATCAATTAATATATATATATATATATATATATCAATTAATATTTATATATATATATATCAATTAATATTTATATATATATATATATCAATTATATATATATATATATATCAATTATATATATATATATCAATTATATATATATATATATATATATCAATTATATATATATATATATCAATTATATATATATATATATATATATCAATTATATATATATATATATCAATTATATATACATATATATCAATTATATATATATATATATATATCAATTATATATATATATATATATATCAATTATATATATATATATATATATATCAATTATATATATATATATATCAATTATATATACATATATATCAATTATATATATATATATATATATCAATTATATATATATATATATATCAATTATATATATATATATATCAATTATATATATATATATCAATTATATATATATATATATATATATCAATTATATATATATATATCAATTATATATATATATATATCAATTATATATATATATATCAATTATATATATATATATATATATATATATATATCAATTATATATATATATATATATATATATATATATATCAATTATATATATATATATATCAATTATATATATATATATATATATATATATATATATCAATTATATATATATATATATATATATATATATATATATATATATATATATATATCAATTATATATATATATATATATATATATATATATATATATATATCAATTATATATATATATATATATATATATATATATATATATATATATATATATATCAATTATATATATATATATATATATATATATATATATATATATATCAATTATATATATATATATATATATATATATATATATATATATATATATATATATATATATATCAATTATATATATATATATATCAATTATATATATATATATATATATATATATATATATCAATTATATATATATATATATATATATCAATTATATATATATATATATCAATTATATATATATATATATATATATATATATATATATATCAATTATATATATATATATATATATATCAATTATATATATATATATATATATATATCAATTATATATATATATATATATATATATATCAATTATATATATATATATATATATATATCAATTATATATATATATATATATATATCAATTATATATATATATATATATATATATATATATCAATTATATATATATATATATATATATATCAATTATATATATATATATATATATATCAATTATATATATATATATATATATATATATCAATTATATATATATATATATATATATATATCAATTATATATATATATATATATATATATATATATATATATATATATATCAATTATATATATATATATATATATATATATATATCAATTATATATATATATATATATATATATATATATATCAATTATATATATATATATATATATATATATATCAATTATATATATATATATATATATATATATATATATATATCAATTATATATATATATATATATATCAATTATATATATATATATATATATCAATTATATATATATATATATATATATCAATTATATATATATATATATATATATATATCAATTATATATATATATATATATATATATATCAATTATATATATATATATATATATCAATTATATATATATATATATCAATTATATATATATATATATCAATTATATATATATATATATATATATCAATTATATATATATATATATATATATCAATTATATATATATATATATATCAATTATATATATATATATATATATATATCAATTATATATATATATATATATCAATTATATATATATATATATATCAATTATATATATATATATATATCAATTATATATATATATATCAATTATATATATATATATATATATATCAATTATATATATATATATCAATTATATATATATATATCAATTATATATATATATATCAATTATATATATATATATATATGAATTATATATATATATATCAATTATATATATATATATATATATATATCAATTATATATATATATATATCAATTATATATATATATATATCAATTATATATATATATATATATCAATTATATATATATATATATCAATTATATATATATATATATCAATTATATATATATATATATATATCAATTATATATATATATATCAATTATATATATATATATCAATTATATATATATATATCAATTATATATATATATATCAATTATATATATATATATATCAATTATATATATATATATATCAATTATATATATATATATATCAATTATATATATATATATATCAATTATATATATATATATATCAATTATATATATATATATATATATATATATCAATTATATATATATATATATATATATCAATTATATATATATATATATATATATATATATCAATTATATATATATATATATATATATATATAAATAAATAAATATCTATATATAACCAGACGCTTTATATACACACAACAGTAACCTTCTCCTTTTTTATTAAGTATCTACAAGCAATATGAAGTATACCAAAACTGAAACGTTTAATTCTTTGTGTTTTCTTTCGTAGGGGTGCATGGTACAGTTTTAGCAGTTACTACCGTAGTTATTCCTAGAGTTAATGACCGACCTATTTACATTAGACTATAAAAAACGAATAAAAACCCATGTATTAAAATATCAGTACTATAGTTTAATTCTGCTATAATCAGATCGCTTGAGTGTCTTACAGAACCTTCTGCTAATTTTATATTCTGCGTCAATCTGGTCATATGATGATTCAACTTTTCAAATGCATTTGAGATGTTAAACTTTGTAAAGGTATTAAATCACTCAAAATTGGACTTTTTCTTCTGTAATCGGATTTTTACGATTATCAAAACTTATCGTTAGCATTCAGATTCAATACCTATGTAAGAACACTCCCATGCATAATATACATTTGTGTGAAGATAAAAAACAGTTCACCCGTTTTGGAGTTTATTGAAAACAAACACATCAATTCCTTTTTATATAGAGGTAATAATTAAAAATCAATCTAATATCATACGAAAACTTAAAGTCAATTTTGCAGCAAAATAATTCGAAACATATTTCCTGAATGGGAACAATAAAATCCTTACACGCAGAAATCTCCCGCAAAATGTTCAGAATATTACTAAGAAATGCAATAGTGTTATTGGAGGTGACACAAGTCAAACCTTATTCTATAAACGAAAGTCATATGAAGATTCTAACGGATTGTCGAAATTTGTCATTTGACATTCGAGTTCGTTGATGAATACACGTATCATGCATCGATTATTAACTATTTTTCCTTTATTACACTGATAATATATTCCATAGAAACAAGAATCCGTTATATTTGTTTTGTTTTTTCTCTTGGTAAATAGTGTTCAATTAATCGTAGATATTTTACATTATCTCTTCATAAATCACAATTTTGTAGGCTTCTCTTATTCTGAATGACATGCATTTATGTTATTTCAAAAGTTTTATCACTGTTCAGAATTTAGATGGTTTCAGTCTAAAATAGAAATAAAATGCACTTCAATATATCATGTCCAGGATATGACCTTAAACTCTATCCGATAGTGAGGTCCCAGCTTGCAGGCTCTGGGGAGTGTGAAGCCACCCTTTAATTGGCATTGCTCCCAGGTTCACTCTGACCCGAAGTGGTAATACCTGTTAGGTTCCCAACTATGGGTTAAATAGAAACCGATTTGCAAAAAACAAATATATTCTATTCAAAAAATTTCAAAATCACCGGATTAAGCATTAAATAACCTGAAAAGGGTGATATGCCGTAAAACAAAAACAACCAACGAATATCATTTATCCAGTCGAGCATTAGTTTACAATAGTTTACATAGCGTACACTATTAATCGATTTCTTGAAATCGTGAAATATATTAGTCATATTCACCGCAAACATAGCATATTATAACTTGAAAGGTAATAGGTTGCTATTTGAGATTGTGACTATCAGAAGACTATAAAGAGTTGAGCAAAGAGTTGTCTGTCATTAGGTTAATTATACTCCTCCAGGTTAATACAGTTAAGGGAGCAAGGAAGATTGGCAATTGAACAAGTATAGCAGTCTCAAAGAAGGTATTTGTGTTCATATTTTCGGAAACAGCTTGAAAGAGCATGACGTACAAAGAGTTGTGGATAATATTAAACGGCGGCCATTTTGGTTTAGTGGGGAAAAGGCAAGCAATTTAGAAAACATGAAAAGATTGAAGACTATGAAATTGTAAAATCTTGCCGGTCTCTCGTAAGGATCTGTTTTCTTGCAACGGCGTATTGTTCAGGATCAGTTGTCAAGATATCCGGCGTTTAAGATAGCGTTTTGTTGGTGTGTGTGATGTGAACGAAAAAGAAAATACAATAAACAATAATACAAAGAAAACTTACCCACTACCATCTGCGCTCGCTCCATATACACCAAACAAAACAATAAAAAAATACTAGCATGTACACCCATAAAACACCTTCAGATCTCGTGTATCCTGAGCATAAACACGCCATCGGATGTATGTTATTGGCATTAGAATATATAGAACAGGGTCAAAAAGAACGTCACATTTTCGGAGCAGATTTAAAATACGATTCCTTTCCTACTTTCATGTCGGATAGTATGTTTCCTAAAGGGTTGCTTAAATTCAGATGATTGCTTACCCAGCCCTGGTGAAAAAAAGAAAAAAAAAATACTTGTTTATTGCTTTCCATGTTATGTATATGGGGACCTGGTCCTTGAACGATGCAATTACGGAATCTTCCATTACTGCCTTTCTTAAGTAGCAATGTGCTTACATGCAGTTGAGTAATATAATGTTTGTGTTAATTAAATTGAGTTTAGATGAGAATAAGAGAATCGCAGATGGGAATAAGTAGGCACGTTTTCTTGTGAGCTTTGAAGTTTGGTTGGGCTTTACGGTTAAGATTACACGGTGAATCCCGTTAGCATTTAATCGTATACATGCTTGACAACATTGTGCATAGAAATAAGTATATTCATATATAAGGGAATGAGAATAATATTTATAAAAACATGACCGTCTTTAACTGAAACTGCGTCACATTTAAAAATACATTACGCTATAGTTTACGTAGGTAAACAGTTAATGGTATTTTTTAAAAATAATTCAAATGTCCATTATTAAACTGTAATAACAGACACTCCTTTAATGTAAACATATATAGTTGATTATTCTTGTAAAATCTGGAACCGTAGAAATTCAACGTTTTTATCAACTGCTTCGGGGCCCGTGGCGCAGTTGATAGAGACGTTGGATGGTTCGAGGTGAGAATTGTCTGAAGATAGCGGTTTCAATCCTACCCAAAGATCGCCAGCGGCTTATTTGGCCCAAACTATGAAAAGCAGTAATTGCAGTGAATGCAGTCCGAAGATTCATAGTAGTCCGCAATGAATAAAATGAAGAATCTATACTCTTAAAATTCTCATTTAATTCTATTTCAGGTCAATAGAGGAATTTAGAGACTAACCTAACCGTAACAAAACGAACGTTTATAAAAAGGATTTTAAATTTTATTAACCGAATATTAAAAAAACATTGGAATTATCGCACTAATAAATATATAACATTTCAGCATAAATCATTTTACTGACATTTAAAAAAATATAATATGAAAGTTAATTTCGTAAATTAATTTTTCAGTTTACGATCATTTTGATTTAGAAAACACTGACGCTGAAAGAGTTGGATTACTGACCTTATATTACAAATATTTTTCACTTTTAAAACAAAAATTCTATAACTTAATATATTTAGAATTGTAAACGCGTAATAGATATTCACACTCGCAAAGAATTGTGACTGTCGATAATATAAAGCGTATAATATAATGGATACATAAAAACAAACATATATATATATATATTTATTTAAATAAATGTTTAGAGGTCCAGAATTTATATACAGTTTTGAAAATAATAAACGGAAGCTTCTCAAGAGCTCTTTCGGCTATCATCTCATCAGGAGAAAATCGATAGCGTACAAAATAATATGTCGAAAATAAAGAGTTCTAATGGGGAAGTTATTAAATGTGCCAAAAGTACGGGGACACTAAAATAAATTTAACGTTTAAAAACGATTAAAATATTCGCACAACGAGGGAGAAAAAAGGGAGAAAAGATTCAAAGTTCCCTAAAGAGAAACAATGCGTTGGATGTTTCCTTTTGCCAGCACAAAGAAGACTGACGCACCGCAATAGAGACAGACTCCAAAATCTTTAAATGGTTTTTGGAGTTCGCTCTATGTAGCACCTCGAACCATTCTATTTTATATTTATCGGGTTGTCAACCAAATGCTGGCCAATAACAGAGACCAAGGCTGCAGAAGGAGGGAGACCACCATACCCTATCCTCCCTTGTCTGATCTTCGATGGAACATGCTGGTTTATACGAGTCAAAAGGTGCAAGGATGTTCGCCCAACATAACCAGCATCGCCCTGGCATTTAAATTTATATACAATATTACTATTTTGGATGTAAGGCAAACTACCCTTGCGAAAATACGGAAAAGCAGGTCTCGTAGTATATACTAAACGCAAGGACACAGAATAATAGCAGTCGTAAATACTTCTGCGAATCTGTTTGGAAAGTCTATTACTCGTTTCCCCAATCCACGGTAATTTTAAATAAACCGGGCATTTCAAGGGGCCAAACTTTTTAGGGGATTTAAAATCCGCAACCTTTTTGAAAATACAGTCATCAATAAGGTCAACAGAATAACCATTATTGATGAATATTTCCCTGATCTTATCGAGTTCGGCGTCTAATCTGTTAGGCGAACAAATCATGAGGACTCTATGTACCAAAGTATTAATTAGGCCGATCTTACGTGATTTTGGTACAAAAGACAACCAGTTCACAAAAAGGCCAGTAAATGTCGGCTTTCTATAAATTGTAGTGAGAAAGGTCCCCTTGAACGTTCGATAAGAACATCCAAGAAGGGAAGCGAGTTTTCCTTCTCACTTTCCATAGAGCCGCATGCAAGGAATTCAACCTTTTAGAAAATATCGACGCTTCACTTTGCGATGGAAAAATAGCAAAAGTGTCGTGAACATATCTGAAATATGCAGTGGGTTTAATTGTAGAATTGAACATAACGGATTCATGGTACCCGACGAAAATATCCGCTAAAGTTGGGGCCACCGGACCCCCCATTGAAACCCCCTCGACCTGACAGTATATAATATCACAAAAACTAAACTCCACGGATTTAGTGCACATTAAATTGAGTTCAATAAGACTCTAGAAAACCGTGGAGCAGTCAGACGACCATCATAGAGCGCGTCGGTACATATACGTATAGTCTCATCCAACGGTATGTTGGTAAAGAGACTAGAGACATCAAATGAGCACATAAAAGACGTCTCTGCATTTGAATCCAACCCACGTACACAATCAACGAACCGAAAAGAATCAAGGATGTAGTGCGTGGTATATAACTCGCACACAGGTTGTAGAATTTCCACAAGCCACTGAGCCAAATAATGTTGTGCTGAACCAACCAATGATAAAATAGGTCTCAGTGGAACACCTTACTTATGGATTTTGGGGAGACCATACATTCTGGGATGTTGTGACCCAGAGGGTCTGATCCTGTCATAGACGTCCTTGCAAAAAAACCTTTTTAAATAATGCAAGTAGACGTCTTTGCATTTTAGCCACGTTCTTGCAAGTATTATCCGTCAACTCCATGATAGCCGAAAGAGCTCTTGAGAAACGCCCGCTTAATATATATATATATACATATATATATATATATATATATATAAAGCTAGTCATCAATACATACAGGCAAGTATATAAAGTCTGTTCATCTAAACAATGCATTTCTTCACATTTCACAAAAGTAAAAAAATGTCACATAAAAAACAACGTTTACATTACTTTTTTTCTAATTTTTACTTTTAAGCTTTTGCACAGTTTCATTTAAGATAAAAATGTACAAGTAGCAGCGACACGTTTGATCAAAAAGGCGATTTATTGGTTTTCCGACAAAAGTTGGGTAGACCTGTAAATTCATCCTTATTCGTTCGTCCGTCCTCACTTTTCTCAATAACAACGCCTTGGAATTTTTGAAAGTTTTGCACACACAAAGATGATACGAGTAAAAAAGTAACAGGACGGACTTTCCGGGAAACCTCTGGTGTCTCTAGGGGTGCATTCCAGGTTAAAAATTGCTAAAATTGACACTTTTGTGCTTATTACAAAAATGAAGTCTTCAATTGTTATAAAACTTTCTGAAAAGTTGCAACTTACTGATTTCTATAAAATTCAGTCTGTCTATACTTCGCGATAACTCTTGAATATGCACCAGGGGCTCTTTTAGGCCTAATAAAGACATTCCATTTTTGGGACTATTTTACCATATTTGTCCAAAATTTTCTGTGTATGTCTATTTAGCAGTTTTGCCTGGTGCTGAACTAAAATTTAAACATGTTAAGCCTTGAGGGATTTTTGAGCTAAATGGTGGGGGAAAATAATGAAATTCGTCATTTCTTTTTTTTTGCATGGTGCAGAACTCAAATTTACATATGTTAAGGCCTGAAATTGCACCAGTTGTTTATTTGCACCAGGATTTGACGTCTCCTGTGGACTTTTATGGCTTAATGGGGGGGAGGCAATGCTAAACTTAGTCATTTTTTATGCCTCGTTCACTGTGCACTCACGGGGCCCATACATACTTCACTTGTTCTACTATAGATTACTGTATGGCATTCCATAATTCAGAAATGTTCAAATGTTTTATTCTTATGTATAATGCATAAATTATTTATTTATTTTTAATCTTATTAACATATGCGTTTGTGATGTGCACACACCCCATTTTTATTAGACAGACGCAGCGTAAAGACACTAATACACATTTGTATAATATGTATATAGTACCATATTTATTTGTGATCATCGTCCAATGTGTGAACGCTATTTGAGAGAAAAATACTAAGCTTTGTGATCGTGCCGGAAACAATCCCAAATTTGAAACGGTTTGGGCGCATGTGGCTTGCTTCTTGCCTATAAAATTGACAGCCGGCAACCTGTGTGGTCTCGCATTTTAGAAGAAATAGTGTTTCTGTATTTAAGCTATTCTTATACTTTTTTATGTATACACATGTGTAGGTTCTTGTAGGGGGATTGCATTATGTTGCATGTGCCTTATTACTTCATTTTTTCTAGTTTGTTTATTCAAGTGTTTTTACGGCGTATGTTCTTGCGAGTAAGTCGTATGTTTATATGAACGTGCATTTATCACGCCACACACGATAGAGATCGGACGATATGTGCATGGCTCTACTATTTCTAAGTTTCTACATCCAAAGCGGACCTAAAAGACATACTTTATAGAAGCATTAACCTTTCAGACAAAAAGGTCACTCGACTGTAAAGATTAATGAGGAGTAATGGTCGTCATTTATGACATTAATAACTTTATAAGAGTATTGGAAAGAGTTGATACCCTGGAATTTGAATTCGTTGAGATTCCAGTGTGGCAGGAGCTCCGATTGAACTCACTATACGAGTTTGTAGTGTAATTCAAATCTTGTCGGTAGCTGAATACTTGATGCTTCGACGAGTTATCAAGGGTATTTTTTATCGTGACGCCATTACTAGATTGGATCTCCACCACGAATGGAAAGAAGGATAGACCGCGTCAGTTTCTCAAGCTGGTATTTTACTTATGCGCGAATAGCCTGAGGAATCTTAGAGTGGATGAAACGCGGAATATTCAGTGTAGCTTAATCGCCATATACATTTTATAACTTACTATATATATATATATATATATATATATATATATATATATATATATATATATTGCGCTATATCATAGCTCTTCACTATTGCTAGACAACAAAGCGCCTCAAGCCGGGATCAAAACTCCTAAAATAATCTACAAGTCGACGCTTCTTAACTGTAAGCCATCAGCCAACAAACACTGAATATAAGCAAATATCTATGTAAACAAAATGTAAATATTGTCAAGTGCTCAGGGACGTTATTTTTAACCAATTTTATTATGTGTTGGTTAATACATTATGTGATTGAAAA
Organism: Euprymna scolopes; assembly: GCF_053919585.1. Classification (NCBI taxonomy): domain Eukaryota; kingdom Metazoa; phylum Mollusca; class Cephalopoda; order Sepiida; family Sepiolidae; genus Euprymna; species Euprymna scolopes. The sequence goes on from NC_136485.1 coordinate 110,720,207, forward strand.
TACAATGGGTTATTATGAATAAATACATTTTAATGCACACTTATGTAATATACATATAATGCATACATGTGTGTTTATGTATACAAATATTAGCTTCATGTGTGCGTGCATGTTTCTGTGGCGATTGTTATCAGCCCTCCCACGTCTTCAGGATAACAGAAATTTCTCTGTATAGACGTGGAGTGTTTTTATAAGAGATTGCTACAGAAACGTGTATGCGCGTGTGTATTTAATAATATTTATAAGGTTATAATGTTTATAAAAACGCTATAATCATCCATTGAACACTTAAATAAACTCAAGAGTTCCAGTGGATTAAGATTAAGGAAACTATACCCCCATTATATATATATAGGAAAACATTTTTTCATTATATACAACCGCTTCACAAAAAATATTAAGATGCTTAAATTATTGCAACTTAACTAATACATTGTTTACTAAGGATCAGCTAAAAGTAGTAGAATTTTCTAGAGAAAGATTGACGTTAGTGTATACTCAGTATACGTAGAATTGTCCAGATTGATAAACTTCCAAGTTGCGCACACATATCTAATTTATATATATATATATATATATATATATATATATATATATATATATAGAGAGAGAGAGAGAGAGAGAGAGAGAGAGTAACGCCATCAGACAGGTAACGTCAACACAGATGAAACGTTTACCGCCAGCACCCTTACTAGTGACATGGCCATAAGGATAGACATAGAAGCAGAAAATATCCGACATTTCAGGCTGCTGTTCACGAAGTACTGCCGACTTGGAAAGCAGCTTTTTCTTCACCCTTTGTCAGAAAAAAATCACTCATTGGAAATGAGGACTAAGGGACAAATAAAGAGAAGCGAGTGTTACTGGAGTTGCCGATTATACATCCACAGTGCATTATCTACTCTCCATTTTAAGAACAAAGGTAAGAGGGGCTTATTAATACCTACTAATCTAAGTCCGTTGCTCCATTTCCAATTTAGGACGATATTTAAAATTAGTCACCCCTCCCATATTAATGGTGTTTTTTAAGAGTAAAATAGTTTAAAGAAATTAACACTTATCGCCGTGTTTTTGACACCTTGTGTTCCAGCACGAGTCACCATATTTTTAGGTGGAAGTATGAAGGGTAGTTCCCTTGCTCGGATATTGTGCGTGCTTGTGTCTATTTATAGAAGATATAATTTATATTTCATATTCCACGTACATGTGCGCATGATATGTTGATTTTCGTTTTTTATGTATTTATTTTATTTGCTTTAAATAAAGTTCTAACTTCTAACAAACAATAAATTGGGGAATATACAAGTAATAGAATACAATAGAATGCAATAAGTAGTTATATGTATATATAAAAAAAAAAACGTTTTTCTATGATAACTAATATATGAGGGCTCCATTAGATTTTGATAGACTATGGATATCCAAGAAGGGGTGCCTGCGCGTGAACGACATATCTCCTTCGTCGACATTGATTAATACCAGTAGCCAGTGAAGTGTGTACAGAACGACTAGAAACAAATGCAGATATAAGCGGAAAGCTCATACAGCGCCTAGAATTTCCAAATGGTCACCCATCCGGTACTAACCAGGCTCGACGTTGCTTAATTCGATGATCTGACGAGAACTGGTATGTCAACGCGATCATGCCGTATACTAATATATGTACATCCATATGAATTGCCATTATACGATGTTATAGTTATTTCATCCGGTTATTATCGTGAACACAGAAACGGTTCTCACAAACTTATCAAAAGAGGTCGATATCAATATAAAATAAGTTTAGTTTATTGCAAATTCTCTATTATTATTATTATTATTATTATTATTATTATTATTATTATTATTATTATCATTATTTATGATGATCACTTAACTATTGAAAATGCATTAAATCTCTTAAAAGTTTTCTGAATGACAAATACAGATTCGGTGCGCGTTTTCTTTTATTAGTTTTTAATTGCTATTCTAATTTATGACACCGTATGATGTTTTTATAATGTATTTGCGAGTACTGGCCGTTGCATGTTATAGTATGTATGTGTTACTGTATGCAAATGTATCATTTACTCATTCATATACCAAAGCTGCTGAAACTCATGCTAAAATATGGATTGGTTTTGAAATTAAGTTATGTTTACAGAAAAAAAAGATTGCAACTCACAAAACAATCATATTTGTCTTCAATCATTTCTAAGAAATTTGTTTTCAATCATATTTCTACTCTGTCATGTGTCTCTTTTTATCTTATGCTGTTTCTAATGTTACATAATGTTTGTGTAAAATCTTAAATGTTTAGAACGAAAATTGGCTGAATCGTTTGCTAGAGACCGTAAAGGTCAAATCGTTTGAACTTTAACAACTTACCAACCAAATATTCGAACAAAAACCGATTAAAAATCTTGCCCCATGTCTGAATACACTTTGTGAAATTTCAAATGT
>NC_136485.1:110727648-110837648 GCF_053919585.1 Euprymna scolopes
TTAACTTTAGAGTTTCATTAACATAATTTTATGTAAAGACTTTGTGTATAAGCTACACAAAGAGAGATATATATTATTTAAAAAAATACATGATACATACTCAAGATTGGTTTTAGTGACGTCGATTGACATTTTTACGATGTAAAGGATACAAAATCCCATTCAAATCACGAAATTAAAACAAATTGAAGTAGTGACTTCAAGAATATCTGTAAAATTAACCTGTGGATTCGCTAGTGTCTTTTGGAAAGGTACAAAGCCAATAGAGGCATGCAGTATATTTACGTGTGTATTTTTCATAATTAAGTATTGTTTAGGATAATTTCCTTGTTGAGAACTGATGTTGTTCGATTACCAACTTCAAGAGATATGTTTAGAAGAAATGGTGTGTGATGCAGTTTCTTAGTTGCCGAGTAGGTTAGAATGTATATTCAATCCAAATTCATATTTGAGTTTTTTTATATAATTCTGTTGCTTTTTTACCTCATATATCCGAATGTTGCTGAAAAGTGTCTCCGCAAATTCTTCATTTATCCCGTTTGATCACCAATCGGTTTATATATACCTTAATTGGATATTTCGAATATTGCTCCCCCTGTTTTCATTTGAATAAGAGCTACTACTTGGACTGTTGTACATTTATAACAAAATAACTAATTAATTTATTCAATGGGACTAACACTAAAGTCCCCTGTTCTGTGCATAGATTTTTGTACTGATAGATTTTATATTTCCCTGAGGTAAACAAATCGGGGTCAGTCATTAATATCCACATTACAAAACCATTGTATCATTTTCATATTTTCTCCCATGCAACAGATGTCTCCAATTTAGCTTTACATAACAGATATGATCTTATGAACGTAATAGATGCGAGCTTGGAGACACACCTCTTAAAAATATGTATTAACCCAGTTTGAAAGTTTGTTTCAATATAACAGTGTGGTATTTTACCGCCCACGGGTTTTCTACTTAAAACTGCTACACGTATCCGTAAAACGTCGTCCTCCAACTAAACCTCTCGCTCAGTTTGCGATTCCTTTTATGCGGCTCGTACTGTCTCATTTGCATAGAAACGGCGAGAGTATGCGTTACTCACATTTTATCGTTAAGTACAAAAGAAACAAGGTGTCGCTATTTTTTTCTTGTTAAGCAACCGATCCTTACAAAGGACACAATCTCTAATCCGATAAGTAAGTTTTTTTTTCCTACAATAAACGTACTTTGATGATGAACATATGTTCAAATTTGAAAATTCTATTACACACACACACACATATATATATATATATATATAATTTAATCATATAGATTAAAAGATTAGAATGTAAATTATAATACAGATTTCAGAGCGTGGAGTAACAATACACAGTTATTGTTTTTTTATTCGAAAAGAATGTTGTGGTGTAAAAATCAATACGTGATTTAAATTAAACTTGACTTTTATTGTTAAATTTAGGAATGAAATTGTTGGTATTTCGTGAACATTTGACCTTTCCATTCGACATTTTGTTTGTTCTAATTAGCCGCCATTTTCACATTACTCGACTACCCTCCCATTACCTACACACATTTGTTTGTTATTTTCATCCACCTTCACGCTATGTATTTTCACTTTCGCGTGCTCTTTCTTTTTGTATATTTATAGAGAAGTAGTTATCTGTTCTTTAAAGATAGCTGTTTGTGTTTGTCTGTCCAGTTAAAATTAAAAAAAAAATACTCAACAATCCCATACAAAGCTGGTACGTTTTTAATCACCGAAACCGTGAAAAAAAGACACCCCAAGCATTTTCAATAAAAAAACATCATGCTGTGAGTATCAAATGACCATTTTTTTTATTAATGAATGTCATCAAAAATTAAACATGATTTTAAAAATGTTATGTAATTATTATGTAATAATAGAGTCCTGGAAATAAGACATCATATTATTTCAAATTGGAAGACACCAACTCCGGATTTAATATATTTTTTGTAATCAATTTTTTAATACGATCGCGTGTATGTTATTTTGTGTGTTACGCCTACATCTCTTTCTTTCGAGTGGCTGTCATTTGTTATGACTAAGGCTGTGAGAACACAATATTCTTTTCATTCTGTTGACTCGAGTATATACCCGACACACTAAGACAATCAACCGGAAATCCCACAAGTCTATATGAAAACGTATAAGATATTAACGGATATATACGCAAGAGTCAAAACAATTAAAAGAATTTACTATGGGCACAGCCCTAATCATGAACTTCCATTTCTTGTAAAAAAAAATTTACCAAGAATTCTTCATAAATTATGGTTTCAGTTTCGATTATACCTGATGGCACTCAAGTCATCTATGTTTTTAGTAAATAATTTTATCAAGAATTCGTTTCGGTTCAAGCTGGTGCACCCAAGTCATATGGATATATTTTATAATGTTTTAAATCACAACTTTATAATATAAGGATTGATCTAAAATTGACTATAATAATATATGCGAATCTGCATGAATTAAAATACCATAATTAAGCGTGTTTGCGTCGGGCGGCCTTGCTAGTTATTATAATTCCTCTATAAAGAGAGAAGCAAGTAGGGAATAGTTTGTTTTTGTAGTGTAAGAGAAATATTGTTAATTTTATGTGGCGCTTTTAGTAGCGCTCTGAATTCCTAAGTTTTTGTCAGTTCTCATATAGAAATACGGATTTATTTTCCACTATTGAAAATATATTTAATGATCTTATGGTTCCAGGAAACGCACTGCAACTATACTACTAAAATAGAAGATTAGGATATCAGTACAAATAATACTATTAAGTATGTATCTTGGGTCACTGAAACTTTACTGCTGTATTTCACATTATAACTTTTCTTTTTCTCATACTTCTCTTAATCAAGAAGTGTCTCCGCAAATTCTTCATTATGTCACCTGTATCATAGGTTTAACCTTGACAAGATTCACCTGAAGATCACATAACAGTCGAACGTGATATAATTAGTAGCAATGCAGTAAATTAAAGTCATCCACTATAATCAATAGGGAATATCACCAAAATTGGTAGTACTATTTTACCTGTATCTAGGGTTATATAGATAAACAATGAAACGAGATGGAGTTATAGCGAAGAGAACAACTAATTTATGGAGTTTGCCTTTTTTTAAATATAAAAGGACTTACTTAGCAGCCATCATTTTAGAGTTCAAACAATTTAACTTCCGCTCGAGGAAAGCATATATATACTATAGGAAAACAGGAGTTTCCCAGGAAGATAAAACATTCATTTTTATTCTTGGCGAACGTTAATTGTTAAACACTTAACGTTGATCAAACAGTCAATGTTTAATTCGTATTACTTTGATTATTTAGACTACTCTTATCTTGCAAATTATATTCACAACGTTGCGGGCGAGGGAATGGCAAAATTTTTTCAGATGTAGCTTATCGAACTCTAGAATCTTTGTCGAACTAGAGAAGCTGTAGGAAATTTCAGACATACCCCTTTATTTAAACCGCAACTCTTACATGCCATCAACCGTAAGGTATGACTTTAGAAATTCTAAGTAATTCGCAGCTCTATGTTCGACGTGTGTCGCTTGAATCATAGGTTTAACCTTTAATCAACATAATACTGGTTTATAACAACTGAATTTTACCTGTGGATTAAATAAATGTTTCCGTGCAGGTTCGTTAGTTTGAGAGAACGATTTCCGAGCTTGACAATATTCACCTGAAGATCGGCGGTTACATCGGCTAAAACGTTGTGAGAATAGCACTCAGCATGAAAACAGTAGTCAGGTTAAGCAAAATATGAATTATCGATCCTTATCCAAAAACAAAATCAGAAACCTAAAACTAATAGTATTTTTACTTCAAACTGGATTTGCATCTTCATTAAATTTACATTCACTGTTACAAGAACGTTTGCCCTCTCCGTTTTCTTCGTATATTAGTTCCCCTTATTTTTAGTTGTTTTTATTTTGGTTCATTATATTAATTGTTTATATTAACAATGCAATAACAGCATCAGCGTCTCAACTATGTGAAGGCCTCTTTTGAAAAATCTTGGGTAGAGGGCCGGATGGAACCAGAAGTTTCGTTTCGAACGTAATAAAAGGAAAACAGCGTGAATTCCTTCGTGTTTGAACACGAAAAAAACCAGTCCCTTATGAGGCAAGTCGGTTGTCTTTATGCTTTTAAATTTCGTATCCGTTCACTGTCCAGACTATCGCTATTCACAGAAGAGATCACAAAGAAAAGCGAATAAGATATTGAAGTCTCGCGGACGAATGGGAGAGGATCGACCTTTCGTCAGACTTTAGAAAGATTCTTACTTTCAGAATATACTAGACGATGTCAAAGTGAGATTAGTGAGAAGTATATAAATGCACGGGTAAAATGGCTAAAAAAAATCAATAAATCACAAGTATATCAAACCTTTAAGAGAAAACTTCAAATATTTCCAAAATATCTTAGAAGTATTTTTCAAATTATACCCAATAGATTTCCGGAAATAATAACTACTTGTCTTGTTTTTCCGGCATAAAGTTTTACCAAATAGATGTTTTTTAAAATCCACTGACGTACTTGGATGATGTTTGTGAGATTATGCTAATTGTAATATGTTTTAAATAAAAGATGTATTTTATTTTATTACACCCAAGATAACACACAATATTTATCTATTATTAAATATGGATAATCAATCAATAATTTTAAACATTTAAAGGGCAAAATATGACCCAGTTTAAATATCTGTGAAACTATACGTACCTTAAAATCACCATGATCAATATGGGTAATTCGACTATTTAAGGACTCTTTATTTCAAGTGAGTTTTGGTTCTAATCAATAGTAATGAAGTTTTTTTCTTATTAGTAGTAGTACTACCCTTGCCCTAATTTTGATCCCAAATGACACGCGGCATTCTACACAGTTCTTATGCTGCTTTCAGTAAGTGTACAAACTACAGCCATGGTCAAAATTATCGAATCACTTAAAACTTGGGTAATAGCTTAACTCTACGGATTTAAAGGTTAAGAATTATACAGTAAATAGTTGGGAGCCAATGTAAAAAGATTTTACAGTAGATTGTAATATTTTTTTTGCTTTAAAACCGTTTTCAAGAGTTTTAGCTGCGTTTCATACTAAATTCATGCAAATATTCAAAATGATTTATTGTCATACTTAAAGTTGTTTCTTAATTTGAGTTAATATTTGAATCCTGCCAGTGCAATAATAGTATATATTTAATCAGTAATGCCTTCAAAAAAGCAGCTGTCATTAATTAAAAAGGACGCGAATTGTTGCTTTATCTTATGAAGAATATTCTCAGGTAGAAATTGTCAGGAAAATGGAATGTTCACGGAAAGGAGTTCAAAAACGGTTAACAAAGTCTTTCAAAAACAGAAAAGGAGAAATGCTGTAAAAAAAGCCTGAAGGAATCTATTTTACAGAATAAATATTTGACCTATAAATGAAATAACCGACAAAAATGCTGACATTTAACATATCTGTCATTATCTAAGCACATAGTGGGTTTACCGGTTATGGGTTAGACGTTCAAAAGCATTGTGTTAAAAAAAACACGACTTGTTTATACAACCAATTTGCAAATGCGAATTTTACACTCCTCATCATTTGAAATCTGAAGTCGAGTCAGAATTCAATCTTTGTTAGAAACGAATAAGATTGGTTTGGAAACACGTGCACAGATTTGTCAGAGTTTCAACCGTTTTTATCTTGGATTCATCGTATGTCCAGGTAGATGCAAGATGAATTCTAAATAAAAAAACTAGAAAGAACACTTTAAAATATACAAACGTGAAGCGCGTAGAAATGAATTAACAAATCAAATTGCACAATAATACACACGTGTACGAGTGTTTTGTTTCTTGAACATTTAAATATTTTTGTTTCGCATTTTGATCACGTATACTATCGCCATCAACATCCCTCAAAATATTTTCAGTTATAATTTAACTTTTTATTTTCTATATTTTTTCAACAAACATGTTACAGTATACGTTTGAAAATTCCTAATAATTTTCAGTTATAAAATTATACGTATTATAATACGTATAATTTTGTTTTTCTGTGATTTCATCTCAAACCATACACAAAAACATTTGGTCATGAGGGCTTTTCTTTGGGGCCACATTTCCAGGGATATTTATGAAGTTGGACAGCAACATATCGTTATATTATGCTTGAATTTCAGCAGGTCAGTACAGCCAGGGAAGCAATTGCCCGATAGGGAATTCAAATATGCGGCAATCCCAGGAAAAAGCTATTCGTTGATCAATAGAGGTTTTACAAAATATTGTGAAGTTAAGACTTGCGTTATTGTTTTAATACATATTGCTAAGTTTTTAATGGCAATATCCTTGGGGGATTTTTATTCAAAAGCCAGTTTAATCACAATCAGTCTTTACGGCAATTAAGGGGTGCGATTTTGCTGCTTGTCCAATATTGTCGTTCAAGGTGCACTAGAGCCACGAGTTCGTCATAGCAATTGCCATTGAAATATTCATGAAACAGGCAAAAGCATGCCATGTATCGGTGGTGGAACACAGGTTCGAGTTTAATTGGTGAGGTACTAACCTTGTTTCGGAGTAGATATTATGATTAATCAACACGAATTTCGCTGTAATATATTTCAGTGTTTGGATTATTTAGTATATTCAAGATTTGGAATCGTATGGTGATCTTAGAATAATACATTTGTCAGTAGGAATACAGGATATGCGGTATTTTTATATTATAAACAACATGACTGTTTCTGTTGGTAAAGTTGTTTATAATTTTTGATCCCCCTACAAAAGGAGGGTGTACTTGTAACTTCACCTTTGTTTGTTCAGTCGATCGTCCGTTTGTCTGTCCGCACTTTTCTCGATAACTACGTATTGGAACTTTTCGAAATTTTGCACAGACATTAAACATTATACGAGTAAAAAAGTAACAGAACCGATTTTCTGAGAAAATTCCAGTTGTCCCCTAGGATGCCTTTCAGGTTAAAATAGCTAACATTGACACTTTTTTGCGTATTAAAAAAATTAATGCCTTGGATTTTTATAAAATTTCTGCAAAGTTGTAGCTAACTTATTTCTATATAATTTTGTTATACTTCAGGATAACTCTGGGGACTCTTTTAGGGCTTTTAATAGCACTCCATTTTTTGGGACTATTTAACCATATTGGTCCAAATTTTTTCTATGTATGTATTTAGCCGTTTTGCATGGTGCTTAACTCAAATTTAAATATGTTAAGGCCTTGGGGATGAACTTGGTAATTTTTCATGCCTCGTTCATTGTGCATTCACAGGGGACAATGCATGCCTCACTTGTTTTTTTTTTGTTGCTCGTATTGTATTAGTACAGTTGAATACATATATATATATATATCATGTGTTATACTCTATCACTCTTTTTATACACAATCAAGAACTGTTTGGAACATGCAGAATGACCAGATTTCGACGTACGAGTTCTGCCACAACATGATTTGTTTATAGCCATGAAAACATTGTGCAGAACCAAAGAGAATTTTGGTACAACTGGCAATCTTTGACGGTGCAATGCCTGCCACAAGATAAAGCGGATAGTAGACCTCACATTTATATCATTTATGAGTTTTCTTCTCATAGATGAATATCTTAATGAAAACTTGGGGTGTATGACTGCCACTTCATCAGACGCGCCTCCGGATAGAACCTGGAAATTTCCATGTCTTATCGCGGTACTTACAGCGCCTATCCTCCCCCAATGGTTCGCGTACGACTCTTCATTGCTTAACTTTAGTGATATGGCGAGAACGAGTGTGTCAATGTAATATATCACTTTTTAATAAAATAATTAATCGTGTTTCGTTATTTGGCCAACCTTTAATAAAAATACATAACAGAAATATTGTTTTATCATACCAATCTGTATTTTCATTAAAAGTGCCAAAATTAATCTTTGAAAAAAAAACACAATTTCGAGTATAAGACTCGCGCGTATATTAGCGTAATCCAGAGGTCTAATTGTCACAACCTGCACTCGGTAATGACGCGTCAAAGTTTTCTAAGTCGTCTATTGTGTCTTGTTTATAAGCGAAGACATGGGACTTCACCTATCCCCAAATAAAATTATCTAACAGGGTTAACTCGCCAAAACGAGATGACCAGTTGTCAGGCTAATTTCATTAATTATTCGTTCATCAAATGTAATTAAAATAATTGTGCGCAATATGCAAACGCTGCTTTGATATAAGTTGCTTTATAGTGAATTGTTCACTTGGAATTAAAGAAAATAAAGTTGTCAAATTACGCCATCTGTACACACAAACACACACACACACATTAAATGCATATAAATAGAAAAAAGTAAGGAATTAAATAGTTTCGTTCATTTCCATGCTTCTGTCGAACGATTCCAGTGGCACAATAAACTTTTAGGCTGAAGCTTTGAACTTTTCAGTGCTTTCACTCAAAGTTGAATGTTTCCAGGTTTTACTGAGCATAGGAGTCATCGTATGCCATTCATTGTGAAAGCACACGGAAGGATACGTCTGGTAATGTTTTGCATGTTCGCGCAACAAATAAAAGTTAAGCGTGACTCTTTAGCCAATGACCATACCAGTGTTGTCATACATGGGCGCAGACGTTTAAGCACGTGGCATTTACAATCACACAACAAACATTGGACCACTACGAAAAATCCAGTGGGATGTTTAATATCGATGGATATTGTACCAAATTTGGATAAATGTAACAGTTAAAGGGGTCAAAATTAATGAGCATCAAAATGTACGAAGACGAATATAAAATAACAAATATATAGCATATTAAGCAAATGATTTTGGTGATGTTATGCCATGAATATTGCCGTATTTCTCTTGCAACATTTTATTTTTTTTGCATGGATCGGTGAATATCTATGTAATTAAGATGGAATAGGGTTAGAAATGTTTCGATGTATCACTTATTAATATCCTTGAAAACGGCATGGATCGACTTAAGTAATATTGTATTGACACTTATCTGAGAAGCGTTGGTGTAGACAATAGTCTCATGGTATCAAAAAACGATCACGTGATCACCTGGACTGAAACTCGTTTTGAACATTTCGCTCCTCCAATCTACAACAGAAACTATAATTTACCCGTGTCCTTGACTGCCATTTAAGCCTTGGTAACCGATTACACATAAGTACAAAAGTAGGCAGTCGTCTAAAATCCATTCCTGTCAGGATATTAAAGCACTTCCTGAAAAAGAATACTGGGATTGCTCTACTCGTGTTGTATTATATATTTTTTTATGCAGCGAACCCTCTTTCATGTATCTATTGCCCATCAGCAGAATATCCAAACAACTTTAACGTCTGGAATTTCAGTCTCAGGAAAAGCTTTTACTCTATGCAAATGACAAAGACTTTCTCCAAATAAACAGTATTATTATCGATATTTTATATAGTCCGGGTGGCAGATGTAAATTAAAACACCTTGCGACCACTTAGTATTTCCGCGATATTAATAGATCGGTTGATGAGAGCAATTACAGCAGTTCGGAAATTAAATAGGCGCAAAGATTAACCACGTGAGGAAAAATAGCTCTTAAAGCTTGAACAATTAAATACGCTTATTATATAACCAATAGAGGTTTTACAAAATATTGTGAAGTTAAGACTTGCGTTATTGTTTTAATACATATTGCTAAGTTTTTAATGGCAATATTCCTTGGGGGATTTTTATTCAAAAGCCAGTTTAATCACAATCAGTGAAATATAACCACATTGCTAATTAAGTTATAAGTTAATAGAGCAGAGTTTTAGTTTAAAATATGACGGACTTCGACAGTTTGACATTATTACAGGTATTTTGGTCCCCCGATTTATCGGAGAGCAATCTATGTGTTCCGAGCGTGCATCCGTTAATCCGGACGATTGCCAGATAACCCTCTATTGGTTTTTCTTGAGAGTTGGCCACGAATTGTATTTTATTAAAGTTTTTGAGAAACTTCCTTTTGCGTCCCCAAATTCTAAAAAGAGGTAAAAAAAAAAATGCCCCAACATGGCCCCAAAATGAGACCCTTTGCCTCATAACCTGTGATCTATCAATTAATTTTTTCTAAAACTTTGCCAAAATGTGGAGCCTATTGTTCTTAATATAGAACTCGTATGTCTGACCCTGGCAAAATGCTGGTTCGCGTCTTCGGTCATTTTTAGAGCTAACAACGCCCCTTTTTGTAGCTCTTTCTTCATATTTCTCAAGAAAAACAACGTGATATGTCTGACTATATAGTGGTTTTTCAGTGGTCAACTCAGATATACATTTGTTAAGACCTGAAACTGCACCTTTATCCATTTACACTGGGGTTCTGTGTCGCCAGGGGCTCAAAAACGGCCAACATGCCTTAAAATGGCCAAAATCACACTTTTTACCCCATAGCGTTTGATCCATCCATTAGATGTCCGTGAAACTTGGCCAAAATGTGGAGGCGGTTGTTCTTTGGCCCTTCACTCTTCTCGCATTCATCATTTCTTTAGTATTTTTTGTAGCGTCATCTCGCATGCATCATCAGAGAGGGACCACGCACGCGCGGATTATTTTATTTATTACTACACTGGGATTGTAGATAATTTGCTAAAACATAAGTCAGAGAGAAGAACAAAGAGGGTGCGTCTCCTAAAGGGAAGCATTAAAAACATGAATTGTAATAAGGGCTTATACATTTCGTCGAACATTTTATTTACGTACGTACGAAAATAGGGAAAATTAAAAAGACAACAACTGAACTACAAGGTCATGATGCTCCATTTTGACATGAAAAAAATATTTGGAGTCATGTTTATGCATCAGGAAATATTAATCAAGGCATTGTTCCGAAAGTAGATTTTACAAAAAATATTCTGTTGAAATTTCTTCTCGGAACACTGCTTGACGGAAACTGAATTAACAAGCTCTGTTCTTTACATTTTGGGATGATAGTTGTCGGAGTTAACAAATACAGCTAAATATAAAAGGTAATTTAATTGTTTTTGAAATGCTCAGTTTAATGCCAAACGATTGTTGTCTACGATTTTAATTATATAATCTCTTGTTCAAATGAGTTTTCGGCTCCTATTAATCATTTGCATATCCGTGATCAAATTGATGTATTTGCTTTACGGCATATCAACTTAATTTAACGACAAAATGGTGTTTATTATAACCATCCCGTTAAACTAAACTACCCAATATTTTGTCGCTAAATAAAGAGAGATCCGGAGTTTATGCAACACGATCATAGTGCATACACAATTACAATATATTCTAAGTGTGTGTATATGTGTGGGTGTTTCCTTCATCGGAATAAAAGACTATCATCCAAGTCAAGTTTAATGAATTCAATTCAATTACCAGATTTTTATGTACAAGAAAGTGACCAATTGATCAGGAAAGGGTGGAAATAGTTACCAGCGTCAACTATTATCAGATGCATGCGTCATATTGGTGTCAATATTTAATAACATAAATGCAACCTACTAGTAAATATGCGATAACTAAAAATTATAGACTACCTTAATATTGCCTTGAGAATTTTAGGATGGTCTCACGAAACTTTGAACAAATAAATTACTGAGAATATATATACTGCAAGGTTAAACATATTGACGGCTAACTGTTTAGTCCCATACTATTTAAGATACACAGACTATCCTAATTTCATGGAATTTTCCTGAAAGTGGATCACATGTTGGCTGTATGAAATCATAAAATGTATCAATTCTCGTCCAGGAATATTAAACGGAAAACAGCCAAATATCTTAACGACGACAAACGTTCACACGTACAATAAATAAAACTTCTTTTTAAGACAACTGTTGGAGGCTAATATTAATTGAAAATTAAATAAAATATATTTAAATTAAATAAAATAAATTAATCAACTTCAAATATTATTTCTAAATAGAAATGAAGAAAATTGCAACAAACAATAAATAACATGGGGATAATTATTAAAATAGATTTTCTTTAATGTAATATGAAAACAAGATTACTCTTTGAATGCTTGGAATAAATAGTATATATAAATATCATGCAGGAATGTAACTATAAAAAACCCTTGTCAGTATTAAAATTTGCGAAACTATACTTTTTGTACATATTAAACAAATTGTAAAAACAAAACAAAAGTGAATACGACTTCATTAGTTTGGTGCAAAAATAATATCGTTTATATCTATATATAGTTGAACTTTAAAAAAGTACATTTTTGCACCAAACTAATATTACAGATAGATTTAAATTTAATCCAGCTATCTACTTATTTTGACTTTCAGTCTCCACTAAAGAAAGCTCAAACGCCGTAAATACTTAAAAAAATCAGTATATTTTTAGTAGATTTATTTTTATATCACCAAATATAATTTTAATACGTATTTAAAATTGTGTTGCTGTATATAAAAATAGTTACAATTAACAATTAGTTAGAATGTTATCGATATTGAAATGAATACAGTTCTAATCTATCTCCCTTTGTTGGATTCATTCAAGTTGTCGATACAGGTACCTCATGGACACGGTCTCTAAAACAATACTCTTTGTTAAATTTCTATTCAATGCTAAATAATATATTCGTATTGATTTATAATTGTTTCGGTTACACTTTGTACAAAAGACATGGGTAAGATATGATCATTGTGTTATCTTGCTTGGTGTGCATTCATTTGAGACACGTAACAAGCAGGTGATCAGTGTTTCACATGGTATCCGTGTAATTTTATATGCAAGGACACCGGTGAATTTTTTAACATGGAATAAGGTGAACGTATACTAAAGAAAAAAATAACTTCGCGATAACTAAAGTGCCATTAGGGGACGGTTTGTAGATGATTTACTTTAGTTGTGACGTCTGAAAAATGTTCGTCTGGATTTAGACGACCCTTATATATATATTTACTGTGTCGTAAAAGACTTGTTAATTTCCTACTAATGGTACTCACTTTATGTATTGTTATTTTTAACAGTAACAATTACTATTTTTTTTACGTTGGTTCTAGTTAATAATTTCTGCAATTCCCTTCATTTTTAACATGCTTCCAAACATTGGGCAATTATTTTGAATTTCATACCCATGAATACATTGTAGTTTATAACATATGTTTAGTAGTTTTGGGCTCGAATCTGCTAGTTTCTATTCTCAGAAAAACACACACACACACGCAAAAACAATTATCCAGACACATTTTTATTTGTATCTCTGATAAAAGAAATGTACAATCACAAAGCTCTGAATAATTGGTAGGTGTTGTCTTTGCTTTTTCTATTGTATTGTTTTGTCTATATATCTTTGGCTTTAAATCTGTTTATATTGCATAGAGTAATCCTTGATCGTCGTCCAATACACATAAATATAAATACATCTTTACACATTATTTGGAGCATTTCCAAGAGTTACTAAGCTTAACAAACATGAATAATTGGCTATTTTAAGAAACTGATTAATTATACTAAAGAGTATATATAACATTGTGTTTTTCACAAGAAATAAATAATTGCATGCATAATTTATTAAATGCCCTTTAATACCGATTTTTGTAATGATTGAAGTAATCAGATATTTACAAAGATCAAATAACAACCTTTAAAAATCAGGTTACTCGCCAATTCCTGTATGCCCTTGAGACTGAAACGTCAGCTGAAGGATACCCATGTGTTTACTGTTAGCTTACCATTGAAATACTTACGCACCACAGCTTTAAGATTTGTTTATATCAGTCAAAGATATGCCAACGACAAACGCTGTGACACGTACTTTTCTTCTGTCGGGTTGGGGTATGGTTTTGTATAGCCCTAAGATGTATATTCTCAGGCTGTAGTTTTTTTCTCTTAAAGGCTTTTGTTAAAGTTAATCGCTAAGGGCGTCTCTAGCGAAGATTTTTGTAGGCCAGAGATTATTTTCCTAGTTAGCGGGTGTTTTCAAAAGTTCTGATATATATATATATATATATATATATATATATATATATATATATATATATACTAGCATTTTATCCCGGCGTTGCCCGGGTGTTTGGAGGTGTACGTTGAGCAAAAAAAAAAAAAAAAGCGGTCAATTTGTTTAAATTTTGACGCCTATTATTACTCCTTAACATGTATTTTTTTGGGCTCAAATCAAGTTATCAAGTTAGATCCATGTCCAAGGAACCTATATCTAAAATTCCAATTGTTTATACCGAAAATTGGCGGAGAAGTTTGGTAGAGTTTTCCAAGGTCTAATCCTTAAAATTTGACCCTTTAACAGCCAAATTACTGGCCGAAAACGGATTACAAAGATTTTTCCAAATGTCAGTAACCTGTATATCAAAATTCAAGTCTGTAGATTAAAAATTGACAGAGTTTTTGTGTAGAGAAATGTACACAGACAGACACGTTCACTTTATATATCATAATCACGTTGACACACCGGTTCTCCTGAGATCAGCGAAGAGAAGCAAGGTGAAGCATGACTAGTACTAAATGGGTGATCCTTTGGGAATTATAGGCGATGTATGTGTTCTTATCCCGGTATCGTTTCTCATCGCCCTGAACATCCACTTACCATTGGTATTTAACAACGCCGACCAAGGAGAGGTATGATTAGAGATTGCGTAACTCGTGTTACTAAAAATCTGACGCGCAGGCACTCTTACACTGGGTACCTATAGTCTGCAAAGCGTGATGGAAGTTACCATATATAAGTTGAATGCATTTCTCGCTTTGACAATGATATTAAAACCTTACTTTTTCTATTCAAAGAAATTTTTTTAATGTACTTTTTTTTTCTATTTTAAGAAGCAAATACTTTTCTATTTATTAAATTTCTCCATATAATCAGTGGTTGATTTGTGAGGAACTATATAGAGGTTTACTTATTTGCATATTCTTTGAAAAAACGAACTTTATTCGTTTTTATATAATTTTATGGGAGGAGCTGTGTCATTCAACTATTACGCTCAGTTCTATGATGCATATTTTATACATCGTGCATAATTATGGCCATTTTAGAAAAACAGTTCTAGCAAATATATATCTAAGTGACTGCGTGTGCGGACATTTTCTTCCAAACTCCTCTATGATTTTAAACTTGATAAATAAGCAATTTGGACCCGTGGAATACTTTTGATTTTATTTTTAACCCAAAATAAATAGCTGCTAAGAGGTAAAAATTAAAACAAACAATATTGATCTGGTTTGAGTTGACTACCTTCATTTCTTTCTGCGCATGCGCTAATTAACAGCCATTAATTAAACATTTTTGCAACTTTTTATACGTATAGATTTTGACTATACCCTTATCCGACACGGCTGGAAATCTGTACGTTTTGATTTCGATTTTAGCTGATGACAGCCACCTTTTTTTCAACCATTAGGATCTATTGGGTATAATATAATAATGATTATAGAATAAGCTCATTCACAATAAATATGATATCAGATTGCATTAAATTCAATAAATCGGCGTATTTTACGACCGGGTAACGTGGTGTGATTTGCTAGTATACATATATAAGATATAGAAGGAATGAGAGGAATACTCCCAGAGTAGAAAATGCAGAGGATTAAAAGAGAGGTAGTAAGATTGGCGGTAATATCAACACAAATATCCTTTAAAATGACAAAACAAATCTATAAAGTAAACATCGTTGCAAATCGGTTAATCAAAAGAACGACTAAGTAGATATTTGTATGCAATTGGCTTTAAAAATACTATGTAAGAATCTGTAAATAAAACAAATGCACCCGCGAGGTAACTTGTGCCATAGTTATGAATTCGATTGGGTTTTAGCTAGAAAGAAAATTTACGTCTTTTATTACCTCATTCGTTTTTATTAACATTCTCACAAATATTTCCATAGTATTTGAAACAGAGTGTAGATCTACCTTAGACATACTTGTGAGTGTACAATAACGCTTTGTGATAATATCTTCTATTTTGCTTGTTTCTACCATACAAACTCCGTACGGTAGACTTGTAAAGAAGTCAAATCTGCAAAAATTTAGCTTTCAAAAGGCTAATCTGGCAAATCTGAACAGGAATAAATGAGTAATAGCCCATCGATTCAGATTCGTTTTTGAATGTTAGAAAAATTTGATAATTGTCGCAATAGTGTGGTTGGTTGGTTGTTTTTGTTTTACGGCATATCAACCCTTTTAAGGTTATTTAATGCCGAATCTAGTTATTTTGAGGAACGATTGTTAATGGAGTATATTTGTTTTTAAGTCGGATTCTATTTAACCCATAGTTGGGACCCTAACATGTACTACCACTCCGGGTCAGAGTGGACCTAGGCGCAATGGTAATTAAAGGGTAGCCCTACACTCCCCAAAGCCCGCAAGCTGAGGCCTCACCACTGGATATAGTTTAAGGTCATATCCAGGGCCCGCAATGGTGTGAGAAAGTAACCTGTACTATAGGGGTACAGTAGTTTTTAATTGATAAGGAAATCAGCGAAATGTCACCGTATAAAGAAAAAGACAAAAATGGACATGTTAAAGGAGCTGAACTGAAGTACGTTATTAATATATATCGTCTCTTAAAGTGTGATTTTATCTTTTTCACTGAACCCAACCTTACTTTCTGGGTATTAATCGATCTTATTTGGATCGATTCTATATTAAAAATACAAGGCACACTTGTTTTACAGAAATGTTAACAAACTCAGTTGCTGCATATTAGATGGTTTCTGTCAAAACACACAAAAAGTACTGTAATTTTCAGCGCTATCCAGAAAAATATTAACTTCATCAAAACATTAATTCAACAATTTTCTTAGTCCATGGAATTTCCACGGGTCCGGGTAGTATTTAAATAATCATCTTTACTGCTAGATGGTCCATTAAAAGACATTTTCTTCGCGCATGAACAGGAGACAATTATATTAAGAACATAGCCGTGAAATATAGTCATTAAAAACAAGATTTCTCAGATTCTTAAAGAAATAAGCGGCTCTGAGTTTATAATACGGATTCTGACGAATAATCTGCTTAAGGAAATATATTTACATACGGAGTTTAATATTACTTTATTTGCTACTTTTTTAATACTTAAGTGTTTTTGTTGTTATTTAGTGTATAATTCGACAGCTAAAATCGAATATTTATTTTATAAAAATTTTTAATAAATTTTGCGCCAGACATATATTACGTTTACAATAATCTCTACTTAAATTAAAAAGATACTTATATCTGTTAGTTGCACGGCAAAATAAGATTATATTACTGCGAATCCAATATATAAAGTGTATCTAATATTTTATCATTTAGCATAATCGCTCATACATGAAAGACGTGTTTTTTGACTGTCGTAAGTTACATTCTTTTATCAAGGAAATATGCCTCACATTGTCAAATAGAAAATAGTGCCCTTTAAGATCGCTCCGGAGATCCAATCAAAAGAAAAAAAAAGCGTCGTTTCTTCTATTTATAGCTATCCAGCGAAATCCACCTGTACTTTCTATTTAGGGGGAGTGGGGATAACTCTTATCTATATGTTCCCCTCTCCTGCATGAGGACCGGATGAATAGTCATGCTCATATTTGCGGACCTCAAAAAAACTAGTGTGATTTTCCGGCGCTAAGTTTTTGGGTGCCATGGTTTTGCGACAGGAAGGTTGTCGTAACTGAAGAGGAATTACTTAGTGTGTACAACTTCGTTTCATCATCAACTTTCATTTCTTCTTCATCATCCTTGCTGATGTGCTGCACGGCCTCTACTGCTTCTTTATAAAATTTCAAGTACCTGGTGTTGGTCATTCCTAACCGGGTATATATTTATGGAGAAATCGACGATTACGTAGTGCTACTCGATAACTCCGGTCTGTTCACACATTATCCCATGTGTCAACGATCATTTGTCTTCCTCCATCGACGTGCATCGGTGCTGCCTTGGTTTCGGATCTAAACGTTTCTGATTAGAGTTGTAAGATAGGACGGCAATGTATGTTGTAGAATTGTTCTTTCCGCTTTTGTCTCTTCGCCATTACCATCTATCTTAGATTACCTATTTTTTTTCCATTGTTTCCACGTTTGATATTTATCACTAGGACTGGAAAGTGGTGTTTAATGTCTCGGGCGGGGTATGCCAAGGTCTTTGACGATGACGTGCGATGGCTTTGTAATGCCCGCTTAGCCCGATCCTGGCATAGGTGCCCATTGCTGTCTTTGTCGGCTTGTATACGTTTTAAGGTCCTAACATCTGACTGTGTGATCGCTTCTTTGAGCTTATTAATATCATGAGGAACGTTTACGCAGGCCCTAGTTATTTAAAAAGGAGTCTTACTCTGGGACACAAACGGTGGCCCTCTATCCGAAAATATTTTTTGCGCTGCACTGTAAGTATAGAAGCAAGTTCATTTTGACTCTTAATGGCGTCATTAGGGTCACTACCACCCATCCAGTATATCGATCTGCGTACACCAAAAGTTACTATCCTGTATATCGACTAAGTCGACCACTACATAGCGGAATAGAAATTCAGGGTGTGTTGATGACATCAAGAGCTCCATGTATAAAATGTTATAACTGATTTACAAGTCATGGAGAGCCAAACGAGATAGGAGCGCCGCGCTTTTTATTTTTTACTAATAATAGCACCCCAACCTGGACAGAATAATCGTTGTCTTACATTCGGCATATATAAACAGTTTCTCTAATGGGGCGACTAAAGAACACAATAATAGAAGCGATAGTTATATATAATTATAAAAATTTCGATCAAATAGAATATTTCTGTTAACTACACTGGAATCACAGTACATAGTGCTTCGCAAATATGTGTCTTAAGACTTAAATCATTTGCAAATCATGTTCACATTTGAGAGTATGCACACACGTATTCATGTTTTAGACTGTTTTAATGCAATGTTTATTTTAAAAAAATATACTCCAACGTAAATTTCTTTTAAAACATTGAATATACAAGCAGAATTTTATGAGTAGACAATATATATTTATACAAGGAAATCTAGTACACGGCTTCCTCTCACGATATCAGCATCAGGATCAACGTAGAATATCGATTTCTTTTTTTTACCGAGTGTGAGTTACAAAATTCAATTGCATTTTAGCTTGCTTTACCTCTTGGAAACACGTTTATATTCTCATGACATTAAAATCTAATTAAAAGCGTGCGCATAATATAGAGATTTCGCCACATTGCTTCCGAGAGATAATAGGTTTATGCGCTTCTTTCTGAACATAACTGTGGCTGATCAGTTTTCTCGATTTTGATTCGATTATAAATCTTCTAACGAATGTCTTGAGGACAGTAATTCGATGGCGCTTAAAAGAAAAAAAATATTTTATGTCACTTCTAATGTTCCGTAATTTTCTCTTTTCATCGTTTGAAAACGTATAATTTAATTATCAATCGATGTGAAAGAATAAAGTATGAACTTATTGGTTTGAAAAAAAATAAAGGATAGCTAAGTATAAGAACATTTGAGGTCAAAAATAAAAGAATACACGTGGCAGAAAGAATATATATATATATATATATATATATATATAAGGGACAGAGATACATAAACTGAAACGTGCATGCATCATAGTTATATTGAATAAGAGAAAACTATCACCTAATGTCTCAACTATGTTTGCTTCCATTCAAAACAACCTCTACGTTTGTATTTTTGGCTGATCGCAAATATTTGTATTTTTGACCAATGACGCTTATTTCTTACGCAAACAGAAAATGAAACAAACTGGTCGAATTCAGTCGCCGCTCAAACATGCATCGATGAAAGACGGAACATGTATTCCTTTTTTAAAAGAAAAGCAAAATAAAATTTTATCTATAGTTTCTTACAACTCAACAAAAAAATTACTTGATGTATTAATCAATATCTACCAGACAATATGCGCATAAATGCAATCTTCAAACGGTATTTGCATGAACTATATACTTATATCATTTATCAAGAAGAGAAAAACAAGAAAGTAAAATTAGTTTAAGCCGTGAATTGTGATGTAAACATCGCGGTTTACTTGACGCACGTATCACTTGTTTTTGCTTGACACGGACTTCTCTTATTGTACCTATCGGAATATATTTATTTTATGCTGTATCTGTATTGTTATACCTTCGACTATGCAATAGGAGGTCACCAAATATTTTGGCAAATATCCACTAGAATACAAGTGTTAATAAATGATGAGAAAACGATTGTAAATCGGAAAACGAGAAACATTTGTTCATGTACGAACTGCAAATAATTATACACGTGCAAGATGTTTTATACATATTAATTCTTTATATACTTTAATGAATTACAGATATAAACATGAGGCGAATTTTGCAAGTTCGGGGTAGATTGGTGCGCCATCTAGTAACCTACCTATTAAATTTATTTTTTTTTCCTCGCTTTGATACTGATATTAAAAGAATACCCTTTCTATTAAAAAAATAATATACTCATTCAATATATGAGTGACTATGAGGGTTGTAAAACTTGCAAATTCCTTTGCAAAGAGATCTCACATTAATTATTCATTTTGTATGTTTCATTTGATGATTTATTTCTTATAATTAGTAAGATTTTTCGGTATAGTTTCTAGATAGTGTATAATGGGATGGAAACTGTCCAGCACAGTGAAATGTTTATATATATATATATATATATGGTGTATGGGTCTCTACAACACTTGATTTAGTTTTTAGCCTGTAATAATAGATGTAAAGGGGGTTTACAATTAATATATATATATATACACTAGTAATGCCGCCTGGCATTTCACGGTCGTAAAATACGCTTTAATATAATATTTTGATTGATGAAATTTTCGTATTAATCATATTATATTGAACTCAATATATAGTAAATCCTGTAAGTGTAAAAAATGACTCATGCGCCCCAACTAAGAATCGATATCAAAACGTTTAGCTTACGATTTACTTTTTCCTTTGACATTAATATCTGAGCTAGGAAGACATGTTTGCTGCATGAACCAATAGTTAGTACGCTACACAAGCATATTCGTAATGCCATCGTTTGACGTTCACCTGGCAAATTGTTTTTTTTTTGAAATTTTCAATTTTCTACCGATTTTCCCCGACTAAAACCCCAAATAAAGTTTCCTATGTGTTTGAATAAACTCTATATTAAGATTCATGTCTGTAGACCCAACACTTACAGGAGTTTGGAAGCAAACTTTTTAAACAAATAAAATGAATAGTAAATATATGTATAGAAAGGCGTGTGCTTACTATGACCTTTTTAGTCATGTATAAATCATGTAGAATATCTGCATGAATATAATTACACGTAACAGTAAACTAAGATCATGTAAAAAACAAAGAAACAAAAAAACTAATAAAACTACTAGGGGCTTAATTAAAATGAATGTGTAAAAGAATATGCAACTTTGCTTGATCTTTTGTAGATGAGGGCAATTCCACGACCTATATACCACGACAGAGTATTTTCTTTTGAAATAAATTGAAAACAAGGGGTTTTAATACGATTAACGCATACGATTTTAATACGAGATTTGACATAATGGGTATTGACATTTGGGAAAATCTTTTTAATCGGTTTTCGGCAAGAAAAGTTGCTGTCATGTGGTCAAAGTTCAACGATTTGACCTTTGAAAACTACCAAATTCTTCCGTCAATTTTAGGTTTACACACTTCAAATTTTAGATGTAAGTTACTTGGACATGGATCAAACTTTTTATAAGAGTTGAACCACAAAAACTAAATGCTAAGGAGTGCAAATTGGGTTTAAAATAAATTGACTTCCGCCGTCTCTACCAAACTATTCAGCCCATTTTGGGTCTAAATAGTTGAAATTTTTCATAAAGGGTATTCAGACATGCAACAAGCTTTTTAATAAGTTTTTGGGCGAAATTTTTGTCGGGAAAAAATTAAAGTTGAAAGAGTATACCTTGCAGATTTTACCAAACTCCTCCGCCAATTTTGGGTCTAAACACTTGAAATTTTAGAAGTATGTTACCTTGACACGAGTCAACCCTTTTAATATATATACATATGCACATAAAATTTAAACAGTACATAGGGCTCGAGCAAAGTAGGGCTGAACTGCTAGTATATATATATATATATATATATATTTACAGTTGACCTTAATCGACTATGTTCTAGGCATGCGAGCATGTGCATTTTATACTTGTAGTTCTTTCATTTTTATCGTGTTTTTATCCATCTGGCAATACGTCAGATGGTTACGACAGAAGGTAAATCTATACAATCACGAGTATCACTGTTTTTTTTTTTCGATTTCACCGGATGGCACCGAAATCTGTTTTAACTTGCGAGAAAATAACGTAATATATCGATTGATCATCGTAAATGAATTTGCTCTAGAATAAGAAGTACGAAATCTGCATGAATTAAAATATCATATTTAAGCATATTTTGAGACCGGGCAACGCCGGGCGGTCTGTTAACAATATATAAATTCGAATTAACTTATTTTGGAACACTTAAAAATGTTTTTCCTGTTTTATTATATATCATATATACTATTAACTATTTTTCTATTACATATTATATGACGGCCAAAGAGAAAAGTTCAGATTATTAGCCAAAAGAACATATCTTATCTAATGTATCAATATTTAAGTGTTTGCTAAAAACTGAATTTTACACATTAAGTTAGATATATTAGACAAAGTGACATCCTATTAATAGAAAACGTTAGAAAATAAAGCTAACGTGTCAGAAATTACGTCATAATCTTAAGTTGTAACAAAAAAATCTAAGCTAGTTTTATTTTCTATTGGCTACAATTAATAGGCATCTTTCTTAGAGTGCGGGGATTCAAAGCAATATTGAATATTCTGAAAGAAAATGGTTACTTAAGAATAAATAAAAAAGAAATGTCAGCGATGTTGAAATTATAGTAAACCTTAGAACTGTTAGGTAGACGGCTGGCAATAAGGTAATGACTGATCTATTTGAAAAGGAGACACTGATGATCATTGCGATTGCTAAAACAATCCCTAAACTATCAATACAGCATTGTTTATGAAAAGTCAAAAAAGTGACAATTGGCAAACTGTTAGAACCAGACACAAAATAGCAAGGGTTAGTTCTGATAAAGAGAAAGATTATCTTTTTTTTTCAAGTCTCTTACTTATTAGTATATTTTCAAAACTAAACTATCCTATCGAATATAAAAAATAAAAAAACAACCCTCGAACTAAAATACACTTTTTTCCCTGCCTTTAAACTAAGATAAATATATACAATCTGTTTTATTAAATAATTGTAAGATACTATTGTGGAATCGTTTTTCATGCATTCTTCTGAAATCCTTACTGCTGACTTTTTTGTCCTACCTTGGTCTGTTCACAACTAACAAAAATGTGGCATATTCTTTCTTGCTGATAATCGTATGTCGTTATTGTTCGTTCTTAACAGTGCTTCAGGTGTTGGCTGGATCCATTTCCATGAAAAACACGGTACAAGAGTAGTAGAATAAAATGAACGAGGAACAGATATTGGGTAGAAAACAAATATCTAGGCATATTTTCATATGAAATGAGATTTTGAATATAACAATATATATATATATATATATATATATATATATATATATATATATATATATATATATATAACAGAAAAAATCTCTTGGACCCGAGACGTCTTTCATCATACTCGTCAGGGGCAAACGATGGCATTTTGATATTTTTTTTTAAAAAAGAAACTGGGGGCAAAAAATAAAATTAATGGTGGAAATAAATACGACTGATAATGATTATAAAATATATAATATATAAAATATATAATGAGCGAGGAACAGACATTGAGTAGAAAACAAATATTTAGAAATATGAAATAAAATTTTGACACGAGAGTGACTATAATATGTATATGTTATAAATACTAGCAAAAGTACCCGTCGTTGACTGGGTTCAAAAACAAGCTACAGAAGATGGACTCTGATTTATGAAAGTATGATAGGTTATGAAAAGGAAGGGTTCTAAAGAGATAGCTTCGAATTTGGGGGCATCAAAACCAAAACAAAATATGATGAAAGTAAAAATAAAATAGATAAACCCCATAATTTATTATACCATACCTGTTCACACTGAAACACTTATCACAATATTTTGTGGATGTATATTAAAAATCCTAGTTAAACTTTGTGACATATTTCCATTCTATGGAGGTCAGGTGCGAACGAACACCCCATAATTTTATTATACCATATTTCTTCAAACTGAAACATAATTAGAAAAGATAAATCTTAAACGTCTTTATTAAAGTGCGTGACTATTTCCATTCTATGAAGGCCCGGCGCAAACGCAGAACCCACAATTTTATTGTACAATCCTTATATGAGTTAAAACATACTTATCAAAGTATTCTTATGTACATACATATCAAAAACCCTTGTAAACGTTTTTTTTTCATTTTTTATTTCCATACTTTGGGGGACAGGTGCGAACGCAGACCCCACAATTTTTATGACCCGCCGTTTGCCAGATCAAACATACCCATTCCTGATCCTCGATACATCTTCTATCGTTATAGGTAATTAGTGTTTTAAAATAGTCAACCATGTAGGAGCCTATTCGTGACCATACACACACACAGACTTTCGGCTTATATATATATGTATATGTGTGTGTGTGTGTGTGTGTGTTACATTTGCAGAGAAAATCAACGTCGTCGAGATTGAATCAGGATCAATGAATATTTCACATTTATTTTTCATCGAAATCGGTGAAAAAGCTTATTTTTCAATCAAATAGATTGATCGTTTGCTACAGTTAGGGACCAATAAAATTCAATATACCTCCTCCCAGTTAGGCAGTCCCCAATAAATTCTAGCTTATGTTGTACTGTAGAGAACCTTTTTTTTCTTATAAAATTATTTTACATATCAATAGCTGGAATTAAAGTAGAAAATGTAAGTTAAATATCATGGTTCAATTGTGCTCCAAACATAAAAACATTCAATTCGAAATTGCGTCTCTCATATCAAAGGATCTATTGTTGATTTTATATGTATGGCCTTTCTGCTTGTGCTTTGATGATCGTTTGAATTTTAGGTTAACATGAAAAAGTCACGTATCATGTTTCGATCGGGCTTTAAACGGAAAGATTCATTTCGATCGGGCAGTTTTCATTTCAAAAAACATACTAATTTTATATGCTGGAAATTTCTTATTGTGGGATAATAAAACTTCTCAAATGCACCCGTGATGTTCCGCTTTGGTCAAAATCGGCTGTTCCGGATTTCATAGAATTTTTTCGATTTTCAATACTCATCATACAAACCTCTCTGAAATAACTGCCATATACATTAAGTACATCTGTGCTTAATTTATAAAAATCGGACCAGTTGTTTTGGAGTTTATAAGGAACGAACTCGCATACACTAAATTTCTTTTCCATAATAGTAGATATTTCTACTCGTCCTACGAAAATCAAGTATGCCTTTTCATATCAGCCGTGTGTTCAATGAATCAAGAGAAATAAAATCGCATTTTTTCTATGATACAACTTAAATGTTTCGCCAAGTTTTTTTCTTTCTGCTCAAAGTACACCATATGCCCTACTGGCAATGCACGGTTCATTTCCTTATCGCTGTCTAATGGCATTTTCTTTTTATTTTAACTGTCTACTATTACCAATTAAGGAATTAATGACCATTTCGCTTCCGGGTCTGATTTTATAAGTTGCTATTTTTTGTATATGCGTATTATATATCGACATGGACAATTTTACATAAATATATCATATATATAAATATATCATATATATATAAATACATCATATATATAAATATATCATTATATATATATATATATATATATTGTCGTGCATCTGTGCAAATTCTCTTCATTTTAATTAAACACCAGTCTGGGTGCCCTGCCTTGCCCATGTACTTGGAGGTGTGTGTGAAGCCAAAAAAAAAAAAAAAGTGGTAGTAGGCAGGTAGGCTCGAACTCGTACCGCAAAGGAGGAAAAGAACGTCAAAAAAAAAACATGACGTCTTAACGATTTTGGCGATGGACAAAAAGGCTAAGGACGAATGATTTAAGTTAGGCTAGTCAATCGAAAAGAGGGGTTGACTTTCGAAAATATCGGCGAAAACAGCAAGATCCCCTTTTTAATAGTCGGACGTTGGATCATCTTTCACCGCAAATGTTTTTAAAATTTTCATTTACATCTAATTACGTGGAAATATGAGTTTCTATTCAGGAATTATACAGGCAACATTAAGCCAAACTCACAAGATTTAAACAAAATATACTAGCTAAAATACTAATAGGGCAGCATCCTAGTAGCATTTGATATATTAAACAGAAACTCATGTATAACATCAAAGTTAACAAAATAGTATTTGTTTTCTATAGCCATTACAAGTGTAATGTCTCCTATTTTTTATTCCGCCTAAATGGATTAGAGGGCATTGCAACTGGCATAGCTACGAGGGCTAAACATATGCATTCAGAACCTGAAAGTTTCATTTTTTTAATGCAAATAACGACGGTATAAGGCTAAAATACAGCACCTGTCATAAACCTACCTCAGAAGCATAAATGCGTCATTGAATTCCTGGCAAAATGCATTGAGAAATTTTAGTGACTATGGGTAAAAATAAATTCTGGAGCACAAAGAGTCGCTGGTTGGTACCGCTTCACTCTTCGTAGCTCTACAACGTTTTGAGTCAAAAATAGGAGTTTTCATTTTTGGATCACTTTATATCTTTAATATTAAAGTGTGTATTATTTAATTGTATGAAAAATTTGATAATCTACATATAAAAATAGGTAATTTTTTGGCAAAGAAAACAATCCGTCTCTGTTTTATCGTTATTTTCATAGCAAGTGCTCGCCTGAGCCCCAATCCATGGCCCCCCTCCGCTCGCCAAACATTCACGAGAAATACTCGCTTGACTGTAAACACTAATAATAATTTCCCACACTCTTTATCTGTGCCTAAACCTAAACGTATATTCCATGAACAAAGCTCCTTTATAAGAAATGCACACGTGTGGAACTATCTTCCCTTTACCTGCTTTCCAGCTGACTACAATATGGTCGTCTTCAAGTCCAATGTAAACAAGTTCTTGATGACCCATCCTCCTTAAATAATCCAATTTACTAAAATTACATTTCTAACGATTACTATGATATTGTCCTTTCGAGCACTGCACACTCATTTCTTTTACGCTTATCAACGACTGGCCTCTGGGCTTTGATAAGTGGTGATTCCTCTATTGAAAAAATGTAACTCCTAAGTATTCCATTGACGAAGAATATGCCTGACGACCAACCACTTGAAGGCCAGAGGAATAGTTGGCCGAAACGTCGTGTCACAATAAGTAAATGAACAAATAAATATACACACATATTATTCAGTCGCATTCATTATTGATATGACTTATTTATGAATTTATTTATTGTGGACGATATTATTCTCATCTTTCTTAGCTGTTGCTTCACGACGTTTCGCCCACCTATACCTCTGGACTTCGTCAGGTGATAATATATATATATATATATATATATATATATATAAAAATGATCATTCTTTGTATTGTTTCTGGTCAAAATAAAAATAAATATAAAATAATACGGTTACTATTTTTCCTAATATATGAAAAAATATATAGATAAATAAAATATAAAAAGATAAACTATTATTAAGCATGTTTCAGATTACAAGATCCATTCTGCGACATGTTAACTAGCATCAAAAATGCTATGAGACTAAAAATGCATAAAAGCTTAAGTACCTTTGATACCAGAAAGACAAATAGACAAGAGGAAGGAAACCTAGCCATACATATCTAAAAACCCAATATATAGTCCAAAGAAACTTTGAATAAAAAAACGCAAAAATAAAAATTAAGAATGCAGTTCAGATTCCAGGAAGTAAAAATATATTAATTTTAAACTATCGCAGATTGAGCGCCTACATAATTCGATTTCTTAGAAGTTTATAATGACTGAAAAGAATTCGTTTATATATGGATTAAAAAAAAAGCATTAACTAAAATTGTTAAATAGAAATAGACTTAGCATTTGCATAAGCCGATTTTCGCCATTAAGCTTTTATTTAAAAATAGACAAAAGGGGGTAAAAATATATGAGTTACGATTGAGAATATTATGCAAGTGTGGAAGTTTTATGGAATAAGGACCACAAGCGGTGTGATAGAATATATATATATATATATATATATATATATGTATATATATATATATTAAATAGATGTAAATATATATCATTCGAGTACCATTTTTATAGGCGATTATATAAACATTCTAGAAAAAAATCCACAGGTAATTTATAAGCACGATTGATACTGAATAAAAATTAAAAGGTTTACACCGAACAAACTGAAGCAGAATATTTAAATACATCATTTAAAAAAGTTCTGCACTTATTTGGTCTTTTTTGCGCGTGTGGGTGGGTGGGTGCGTGCGCGTGTGTGTGTGTCTGTGTCTGTGCGTCATTATTTTTCATTGTTCCACGGTTTCTAAAATATTAGGTTGTAAATTAAAGTGCTTCATTAGATTATTCAGCTATATCTTCACGGAAATAATTCCATGACTTTGATAAAATTTGAACGTCTATTACTAACACGTGTCGCTAATCGTATTTCTATATGTATGTTTGATTAATTTGATGTCGTACAGTTCCGTTTTGCATTCACCCTTATCTAATATATATTATTTGAAATCAGATGTATTGAATAGATCAGAAATGGATACTCACCCAACATAAACATGCTACCGTGACAGTGTATTGGTTTTTCTCACCCACCACTTTGTAATAACGACCACTCTGTATTCATCTCGTCATTAGATAGCTATATATCGGCATCGTTACACAACTATATCAACTAAAATAATCCGGACAACACCGTTTAAATTTTACAGTGAAAAGAGAACAGAAATAGCGCATGAGACAATCCCGGCCGCCCAACATGGTTTTGAAATGAAGTCCTTGATAATTTCTTTTTTTCCGTCTCCTATACCAATTAAGTTTTTCTCTGTTCGTTCTGTGTTATTTGAAGTTGAGAAAGGTTTATTTTACTTTGTTTAAACTTATGTAAGAGTTCCCCAGTCCAGATGGATCTAGTGTCCTATTTGTAATAAGTTTTGTAACGACGACTGGATACTCCAGTATGAGGTAATCCCATCACCAGAAATCAGACCCTCTCTTATTCACTGATCGTTACCTCACAGTTATCATGAGGATATTGTGCAACAATAATTGCCTCATTTTTGGTAAACACAGCATACTTTAAAATCACAAACGTATTACAAATACCCTAAATACCCAATCACCAAATTTAGAGAATGCCTCCTTACATTGAAAAAATAATAGAAATATTGTATGACTCAGTACATATTCAACAAAACATTAACATGCACCCGTGACAGTGTATTTTGTAATATATGTGTGTGTGCGCGCGCGTATACGATCAAGCAAATAATTTTTCCTCGAAACCATGTTTTAC
This sequence comes from Euprymna scolopes, assembly GCF_053919585.1. Taxonomy (NCBI): domain Eukaryota; kingdom Metazoa; phylum Mollusca; class Cephalopoda; order Sepiida; family Sepiolidae; genus Euprymna; species Euprymna scolopes. Next base: position 110,757,077 of record NC_136485.1, read on the forward strand.
AGGATTATTGGTTGGTTGTTTTTGTTTTACGGCATATCAACCCTTTTCGGGTAATTTAATGCCGAATCCAAAGATTCGGAAGAAAATTTTTTTAATAGAATATATTTGTTGTTTTCACGTGAGTTTCTATTAAACCCATAGTTGGAACCCTAATAGGCACTACCACTCCGGGTCAGAGTGGACCTGGGAGCAATGGTAATTAAAGGGTGGCTCCACACTCCCCAAAGCCCACAAGCTGTGGCCTCACCACTGGATATAGTTTAAGGTCATATCCAGGAACCCCAATTGAGGGACTTTTACCCTCTGCAGGGGGGCAGTCGGCGTATTCTAATGCCCCACCGACAGGCCCATGTTTTACAGGAAGGAAACAAAGCCATATTGGGTAAGACAATCCCACCGTTACATGGATCCGGAAATCGTCGATTATTTCCCTTATAAAATTTTTCATTTTATGCTTCCTATTTATCTGATTTAAAAGTCTTTTTATTTAATCTTATTTGAGATGTTTTTAACACTTCACTCATGTAGACGTTTATATGGATATTCATATTACAACTATAGAATGTAGTGTAATAAAAAATACACGAAAATGACAAGATAAAATATCGTAGAGAAGAACAAATTATCAAATTAAATGTAGTAGTTACATTAAAAAAATGAAGCATCAATCCCGTCAGACGCTTTTAATTTAAAATTCTGGTTACAGAACGGCGGTATTAAATCCACCCAGCATATGCAGTGGCTCTCTTTTCTCGTATTAAAACGAAAACTTGACTGAAAAATGAAGATATTAAGTATATTTAATACAGCGAGTATGGTGATGGATTAGTTCGTTCTTATCACTTCTGGCGGTAAATATAAACAGCCAAATATTTGTGATTATACACTATACAAACATACAAGAAATATTACAACAGCAAACCTTAATTATTTTTTCTTTGCTGACATGTTCGACGAAATTCAAGTGTGTTATTGTGCTGAACAACATATCTCGCTTTACAGTAATTTAATCCTGGACGTAGTTTACTCATGTGTGGGTGGGTAAGATTTTATCTTTACAGATATTTATGTTTAATATAGTTGATGCTCACGTATAACGAGGAAATCAGCCAGTTAGACACAGCACGTTTTATTAAAACGCTATGTAAAAGATGTAAAAGAATACTGCTATTAAGAGTGTCATCCATCATTATGCGCAGACGGGTACTTCAACCTATAAGCAATATAAGTTTTAGTGTTGGCTGTGAAAATAATTACCTAGTCGAATGCGTTAAGATAATGAATTCACTCAAACGCTTAATGTTCTATGCAGCATGTTAGCTTGATGCTATGTAAGAAATATCTCTATTGAAGCTAAAATAGACAGCATCACCGTGTGAAAAATGAAGGAACGCTCGCATGCAGATTCCTGGCATATTATTGTCCCGGTAATTCCGAGTTGATACTTGCGTTGGGTTTATAAATGGCATCTAGAGACAACATCTTAGTGTAATTACATGAGCAGGTAACTCTTCTCACATGAAGTGATGTTACATACTTTCGGGGGACCTTATAAATAATGTGAACCGATGAGTTTTATTCACTCACATGTATTTAGATTGGACATGTTTAAGTTTTAATTGCGACAGAAACGAGGGGATTATGTGACACAATGTCGGAAAAATAGATCAAAGAGCTAACTCACTAGAAGTACAGCACCACTTTGGAAATAATGGTTAGACCGCCCTGTTAGCTTTTCCCGGAAGCGGCGACTCCAGACATTTACAATAAACAACCCCTTTCTCAAAGTGAGATGGTAAATGATTGGCCGCCTGCAACTATACAGGAGCATGGATAGACTTGTCAACAGGGCAATAGGCTCTAAACTGCTGATGTAGACAGTGTACTGCTGTAGCCAACACTACTGCATTTAGTTTAATTTATCTATAAAGTTTCTAACCAACAGAGACGAGAAAAAGTGAAGTGCAGATTCCTATAGACCAGTAACTAACTATAACACGGGCGGGTAAATTGACGAGATTCTAAACTCACATGTATAGTTTGTGCACATTTAACATTAAGTAATATTAGATTGGAGGTGACGTACTCGAATGCAGCTATCGGTTGCAAATATAACATAATTAGACAAGTACACGTTTTATTAAATGTAAGGCCTTACGTAAAGCTGATATCGTAAATAATTGGCTGAAGTAAAAAAAAAAATACAACCCACCTACTACTTATTTAAAGTAACATATAGAAGTAACAATTATCTTGTAAAACAACTCGCTTAAAAGTATGGTTTACAAAACTATTATACATAAGGGTGCCTAATTACGAACAAATGCTTTAAGTACGAGCGTTTTCCTCACGACGCGTTGCTTAAGTTGCTTTCTATTTACAATTCGTGTAGACATCGATCATTTTAAAATTTATGGACCATGTTATAGGCCAAGAGTAGTCAGCAGACCTACGACCATTTAACGGTAGAAGCATACATATTTTTTTTATATGGAAGTCATAAGCATCTTGATGTAACGAACTAAAATACTAATTTGAAGTCTATACGTTGAAACGACAAGGGCTAGATTGAATAGGGTCTTTCCTCTTTTCGAGAAACATTGCCCATGAAATGGAAGGTCGAAAAGACAAGGGCAGTAAGAGTTCGGCAGTGTCGAAAGTAAACCTAACATCCGATTTCTACTCTCCTTACATTGATCCTTGTTTATATGCCTATATACATATTTAGATATCTCTATGATTACATAAAAACTGCGTTCCCTACAGATTCAGAAACGGCTGGTCCGATTTTATGAAATGTCACACAAAGTAGGCGGAGTTATTAAGGTTGTTGTCAGAATGCTTTCAATAAGTATTGATATTCACCAAAATATTTGATGAAAGAATAAACAGGTGATTTTGACTAAAAATATCTTATAAAGCCAAACATAACAGGTGCATTTGAGAAGTGCTATTACCAAACAAGACGAAAAACATGACATATAAGCTAAACAGTTGGGTCTTTGACAGGGGCGCATTCTAAATTGATGTTTCTGTTTAGTGCATAATTGAATCATGATACTTGACTTGGATGTTAAACTTTAGAGTCGTTTTACGTAAACGTAATTTATAAAACCAAAAGTAAGTTGTTTACAGTGCAATGAAGACTACAATGTATTGTCGAATAAGTCATTGAGGAAAAGAACGTTAAGATTGCTCCTGGTGCACCGCTATTAATCCCAACTACAGCAGGCAATCAATCGATTTGATTGAAAAATCAATGATTTCACAGATTTCCATGACAGTAAAAATATCGGAGTGAGACAAATTCGCTGATCATTTAATCCTGGGTAATGTTGGGTCATGCTAATATATATATATATATATATATATATATATATATATATATATATATATATATATATTAGATTATATTATGCCGGGACAAAATTGTGTGGCCTTTCTGATAGTCTATATAGAACATCGACTATTATTTAAAACGTAAAATTTAGATAACGAACAGTATTAGTATTTTGTAACTTATGTAGAAAAAGCTATGTTGAGAGAATCTTATTTTAAAAACAAATGTTTCCCAAAATATTGAGAAACAACCAAATAAGGTATGTTGCCTAGTGAGTTGAGTGTTAAATACTAAACAATAAATTTCGCCAGAAAACGTGACTGAAGATCACGTGCTAAGTCTTTATGTAGTCAAGTGACGTAAGCACAACGGAATAGTTACATACATACAATCATTGTTAGGAGTTAAGAAACGTAGCTAGAGGAAGGGCTAAACGGACGAATAATGTTTGAGAGAAGTCCTCTAATGGCTCTATACGATGGGTACGTAGAGTCCAAGACCAAGGTGCAGTCTTCAAAAAAGGAAACATAATAATATAAAAGTTGTTTACAAATATAACCGAATACTTCTGGTCGCCTGTCAGAATAAATGTTCATTTCAGCTTTTGGCAGATTCATCTACCGAGATCCGGACGAAGAAAGTTATGATTTCTTTATTGGCAAAGTACATAACTGTATTCCGTCCCCTTTTGTGAATATCTTGTAAGCTATGTCACACACACATCCACAAGGATATATGAAAACTAGACAACACCGAAGAAACTTCAATATATACACAACTTATATACGCAACGCACTTTATATACAGCGCTTTATATATATATATATGTACACATTAGATTATATATCAGTTTCCAAAGTGGCAAAATAAATTCATCGAATAGAAAATATTTGCTCCATTTGATATCTTAATTCCAGACTAAAATATATAATGCTTCTGAACCTTACGTAAAAAAATCCTCATTTAACTTTTTAATACTAGAATCCAAAAATAACTTCCATTTTGTAAAGTTTAGTTCTAAAATGTAAAAATTACTTTTAAGAAATCAAGAACTAATTAAATTTGAAAATTTATATTTCTGTATACAATGTGATATGGATCTAAAAATGTGTTTTTTCAAATGAAAGTGTGTGCATTCTAAAACACTTTCCAAATTATTTAAAAACTTAAATATCAGTAATATTTGTTAATTCACATAGGTATTATGAAATAAAATAAAATGAGAGATATATGAACTTTCACAACAAAGAAATGGCCATAAAAGTGACCTATGGTCCAAGTGGCCTTTGGGACAAGGTAAAAAGTATTAGGGTTTGACCAACTTCTGTTGTTGCTAAGACTGCTTTACTTAGTCGAGACTTTCTGATAAACAGACGATAAAAGATTAACAGGTTTTTGTAGATCTAACTAGGGCGAGGACAACAGCATATTGTTTTCGTTGTTTTACTATCGAGTGTGAATCTGTTGATATCTTATGTTTTTATATAGAGTTATGTGCTTCTCGGTTGATTAACTGTGTCGGATATATACTCGAGAGTTAAAACAATGATCAGGATATTCCGTTGTCATAGCCATACACATAACCAACTATGACACAGACAAGTAAATTGATGATAGAAATCAACTTATTTAGTTCGTGCATTCCTTCTTGCTTTGCATCAAACTAAATTAAAATTTAAACAAGATTACTCACATTTAGAATCTGATAACTCAGTGACTCCGTTTATAAATTTGAATTCAATGTTTTCTAAAATTGTACTAAAATACGTTTACACATTTGCATGTATATTATGAGTATCATTATTTTTTCTCTAACATTATTATAAGGGCTATGACAACAGCCTGTTATTTTCATTGTTTTAGCTCTCTAGCATATATCCGACACAGTAAGACACAATCAATCAACCGAGAAGCACATCATTCTACATAAAAGCATATAAGATATCAACGTATACACACTCTAGAGTCAAAGCAATGAAAAGAATATGTTGTTGTCATAGCCCTAATAATCAACAACTGTTTCTCAACCAAGGATTGAATGCGCATCGAATTGTCAGAAATCTCTCGGTTCCTTAACGTAAGCGACAATTGTAATATTTTGAAAAAGAACAAACACATTTTTTATTTTTTTAAATATTTTATTTATCAGTCGACCGGTTGCGTTTGAGAGGTTTCGTTTTTAAATAATCACGTAGAGCTACCTTACCTATTTCAAACTAAATTGAATTTATGATTTACTAGCAGTAAATTTGCTCGGGTCCTATATACTGTTCATGAGATTATGTGCATATGTATATATTAAAAAGTGTGAATATGTAAAGTAATACCTTTCTGTATAATAGTATTCCTTAATTACCATAGAGAAAATACAGGAAGACATTTTCACTTTTACAGATATATAAATAGATAGATAGTTAAATAGATAGATAGATTGGATGCAATATATAGTAAGGATTAATGAAAGTATAAAAATAAGACTCCTACGCTCCACCGAGAATCGAAACTAAAACGTTCAGCTCACGATTTCATTTTGCCTCTCCTGTCAATGATTGGGCTATGAAAACATGTTTACTGCAAGGCTAAAAATTAAAACATGAACCAATAACTACTACGTTATGCATTCATAATGCCGGCGTTCGACCTTCACCTGGCAAATTTCATTTTTTTTTTAATTTTCACACATTTGCACTGATTTTTCCGAGCGAAACTCCAAATACAAAGTTTTGCATGGATTCAAATACCTTATACATGAAGTTTCATGTCGATAGATCAAAATCTCTAGGAGGGGTTTGGTAGGAAAAAATGTGTTAAACAAAAATATATACGAGGGGCATGCAATAAGTAATGCCCCTGACCCACTTCTCATATCAATAGAGCAACGAAACTTGGCACACTTATTAATCTTTCTCTACATAGGAATAACCCAGAATTATGCATTTCTCACATCGTTTGATGCAGCTCTGGATACCGTTTTTGTAGAACACCCCAGGTTGGTCCTCCAACCACGACGTGACTTCAGAAATCAAGGCTGCATCACCTGGGAAACGCTTTCCTTTCAAAAACAACTTAATTGCTGGGAACATGTGAAAGTCAGAGGGTGCAAGGTCAGAAGAGTAGGGAGGATGTGGCAGGATTTCATAACAACACGCCCGTGCTTCTGATCTGATGAGGACCGGAGCGCTGTCCTGCAGGAGGAGGATACCTTTGCTGATCTTGCCCCGCCTCTTTATTTTAATAGGTTTCTTAATTTCCTCAAAAAATGAAGCATAATAGACTCCTGTAATTGTGGTATCCTTTGCCAGGAAATCTGGTCCCAGAAGGCTGAGCATGACCTTGCCAGCGGAGGGCTGCGCCCTTGCCTTCTTTGGAGGTGGTGAGCAATTGCTTCCACTGCATTGACTGGGCTTTGATCTCTGGATCATAGTGATGGTACCAGATTTCATCCTGTGTAATCAGTCTTTTGAAAAAACTTTGACTCATCTTGGCACATCTCCAAATTAATCCTCGAGCACTCGACGCGTTCTCGATTCTGGAATGGTGTGAGCAATCTGGGAATCAATCTGGCAGACGTCTTATGCATAGGCAAATGGTCATAAATGATAGTTTCTATATACCCTGTACTAATCTTGACATCTTTGGCTATTTGGCGAATAGTAAGGCACTGATCTCCCAAAATGGCAGCCTCAACTTGAATGACATGCCTCATCAATGGCAGAAAGGGGGGGGGGCGACCAGGTCTGATCTGTTTCCACAGACTTTCGGCCATGTTTGAATTCTCAGTGTCAGCGTTGTTCAAGGTCATATGATGGGGCATTATCACCATCAGTTTCCTTCATTTCATCAAAAGTCTCTTGTGGTGTGCTTCCTTTCAAATACAAAAACCGGATCACTGCTCGATATTCAACAGGCTCAAATTAACACCTGACTTAGTTCAAACACCTGTAAAACAGAAACCACAAGTAGTTCAGAGCTATAATATGCCACATAACCCGTAGAGATATAATTCATTGCACATGCCAAATTTCAGCTACACCGGACAACTGGAAGTGGGTCAGGTGAATTACTTATTGCACGCCCCTCGTACGTATACATAAATATATATGGAAACAATTTTGTGTTTACTATAAATTTTTTACGCAAGTAGTATGCAAGTATAAATCATGTAGAATATCTGCATGAATATAATTACACGTAATAGTTAACTAAAGATGATTATCCCATTAGCAAAACCGATTCAACCAATAGGGAATTAATTAATGAATGTTTAAAAGAATATTAGCTAGATCTTTTGCTCGTGAATGCAATTCCACAACCCGTACATGAGAAAATTGTATTTTCTTAAATAAATAAAGAGGGTTTTTAGTCGCGTGCAAGCGACTCTAAATCACTCCGTCGGTCTCGGTCTGTCCGTAACACTTTTATGCTTAGCCTTTTTGGTTAAGATCAAATGTCTATTAATAGATGCCGTTCTTAGCTTTTTAAGCTTTTCTTAGCCGTTTGGCCAAGATCAAAGTATAGTATCTGTTCTTACTACATGATGTACTTATGTTTGTAACTTTGTGATATGAAGTGGTGGATCACTTCTCTGTATTAATTTAATATAAAATGATCACCCAATTTACAACCAGTCAATCTCAAAGCCATTCAAGTCATTCTCCATATCATTCAAGTTGTTTTTGAAGGATTCAAGTTATTTTTTAAGCATTCAAGTCATTCTTAAGTTCATTCAATTCATCATTACGTTCAGTAAAGTCATTCTAAGTCATTTACTTTTTATTTTTTTAAGCCATTTCAGCCCATTTTTCGGTCATTTTAGTTTATCTTTAAGAATTTCATGTCAACCCTACAGTTACACATTCATTTATTACACGAGAACACGCGACTAATGGCTATCGGCCTCGTTACTATGAATATGAATACACACAAAAGAAAAACGAATTTATAGGAGTGTAGATTGCTTGTGTCTCGTTTGTGTAAGCGTTCAAATACGTACGAGTCAATCGAAACTTTTCAAAACCTACAAATAAAAATGCATACTGATTGAAAATATGAAGATTTTTTAAATGTCCGGTAATAAAAGTTCTAAAATACACTTTCTTCCAGTCTCTTTTTCGAAAAGATAAACGCATTATTCCTGTTAACCACTGCTTTTTCTTAAATCCGCAATTATTACAAATGCATAAGATTATTCTTATGAGAACGCAGTCTTTAACTTTAAAAGAAATTTGGAAAAATATTTTCATTCATGCATACGCGCGTTACAATTACTCATCTGCATCCTGTTCTGACAAATATCAAGTTAGAAAAGGCTGGGGTAAGTAAGAAACCAGATTTAGACTATAAAATACAAAGTAAACATCGTTGGAACGCATCGCAGGAATGGTGGACAACTATCCGCGCGATTGAATAAATAAGGACACATGGTTTTCTGTTACGCTTGTTTATCTTGTATATTCATGTGCCTTTAAGGTTCAATGAGTTTTAACATGAAGTTTACATCGATTCTGAACGAAAGGAAAAAAATTAAACGTCAGCTGGAACGCCTAATGGAATTGTGGACAGCTGTGTACATTTAACTTCTATGAAAATGAGATGATCGATTCCACCGTACTGAGTTTGTAAAAAAACCTACCTTATTCCCATTTTTGTAGAGTAGCGCGAACATTCCTTTTTTCTAAATGTCTTCTACAACGGTCACGGATTAATTTTTATGATTAAAATGACAAAATTATTTAAGGTTTGGATGACTGAAAACATTAATAAGAGTCCCAAGTTTAATTCGTTTTGTTAGAATTGTTTAATATTTTAGAATATGAAAGTTAGATATAAACATCAAATAGAGTATTTCAAATGAACACACGGGCTTAACTTATGTGTTAATGTATGCGCACATCGAGGTGAGTGCGGACAGATACAACGCAAACAAGTGTATATATATATACATACACACTCCTACTTGTGAGACATCGGCTTGGGGTTATTAGCTGGCTGGATGACCGCGCCCCTTGAAGTTGGTTTATTTCACAGTCGGATTTCGGCACGGTTTGATTGCTCTGTGTTGGTTAATACAAATTCTTGTGTGTGAGGCGTTTGCTCAGTTGGTAGAGTGCTTGCCAGCATGCAAGTGGCTCGGGTTTCGAATCCCGAGTTCGGATGTGTCTAACTGGTGAGCCCAAATGAGGGCGAAACTCTAGTCTTGGACTTCCGGTTCGTTGACTGTCATGGCTCTTGTTGGCTGCGACGTTGTTTGGCTGTGGAATGTATTATTATATATAAAGTAATATTTACATTACTGACTCGGACTGATATCCATGGGGACAGTTATACCTCTCGCTTTATCTCACTTTTCCATGTATTCTTGCTGACTAATACTGAAGCGATAAATTGCTCTTCCATGTGCAAGTCTATTTATTAATTTAAATCTGTATCCGTAGTTTTTCTAGTCTATCGGGTTCATTTATCAATGTAAAGTCTTTCCTCAGTGAAACTTTACAGTGAGGGGTGGGATTTTGCTACTAGTCACGTTGGCAAATTGTTTGCTTTGTTTTCCCTGTTTATTTATTTGAATAAGAAAAATAAACATGCATGAAAACATCGCAAATTAGTATTTACTGTTATTTATTAATCCAAATACAAAATATTTTGCTTAACATTTCACAGCTCTAGATCGTCATATTGGTGTTTAATTTAAGTACTCAATCTTAATATTAGGATCAAACAAACGTTCAGAGAAATGATATTTTCTCTAATCTGACGAAAATTCTTACAAATTTTCTTTGAATCATTATTTAATTTTATTAATCTAATTTTTCATATTACTACATATAAATGCATGATTCAGGTTAGTAATGAAAGCAGTTAAAGTAAAACAAAACAAAAAATGCACATAACATCTATTCCATCCAATCAAAACGTGTTTATCTAAGGGATTAAAAAAATAAACTAAATTAAGCTTTTTTAACGTACCTTGGAAAAAACTAAAAACATTTTTTATAATTAATTTGATACATAAACTAATAGCTATATGATCTTATATCCGTAGTGGAATTAAACTAGGATTAAATTCATAATAAGCAGGATGAATCGTAAACAATTGTCAGGAAGATGCAGGCGATTAACCTGTGCAGACGATCAGTACAACATGGGAAGCCATTTCAGTGAAATTGACGTCTGATATGTATATTCGCATATTTATATTCATTGTTATACATTTCTTATTCAAAGACTTCTATTCCTCCCTTTTATCTGCTAATGTATATCAGTATAAAGTTTTATCAGTAGAAATCCAGTTTTAAATCGCACAAATCACTATACAACGAAAATTGTCTATTCTATATAGATATTAGATTACATTTTTAATGTTGTAGTATTGATATATTTTAAATCTCAACGCCGATTTTAAGATTTAATACTCCTAATATCTTCGGTCTTACAACTAAAATAATCAAAATAAGAAAAAACAAAAACAGGACAAACAATGCTCATACCGACTGCCGTTGTTGAAAAGTTAATTTTCTTACAATTTAAAAAAAAAATGTCTTACCAGTAAAATGCTACATTACATAGTGCTTTAATCTTTAAATCACTTGAGAAACCCTGCTTGTGTAATTGATCGCGTGCGCCAGAAAGTGATTATCTGATCGAAAATATTTGTGTGGTAAATTATACCAGAATTAGTAATTAACTGGATACGTTGTAGACAGCAATCATACAAAATTCATACGATTAGTCTTCAGGCAAGCTACCCCGGCATGTGAAAGATGATTAGGGGAAGTTTCAGTAGACTATTTGAGAACGCGAAATTTTCGAAGGTCAAATTGAAAATGCAAAGCGATCTGAAGTCTTTTTGTAGCATAATTAATGCCGCACGATGCCTAATAATCTTGGAAGCACAGGATAAATTAGTTGTTAGAAAGTAATTCTAGTTGGAATAAATTTTTATATAAATATAAACTTAAAAGATATGTAGAGAAATAGTATAAACGAAATGGGTTTTAAAACGATAAAAGTAGCAATTTAAAATAGGTCTGACCTCTAACAGTTTTACATAGTCTGACGTAAGATGATCTTAGAATGAAGCGTGGATATAAAGTTAGTTTAATTGGGGGTTTGGAGTTGACAAGATAAGTTGTGTTTCTCCGAACGGCCAGGAGGCAGGTCGAATCCAACAGACAAGAAATGTGATTAAGAACCTTACTTGCAGCTTCGGTAAAAAAGGGGCTACTGGAATAAAGACATGTAGATATTGTTTTATCGATGATTTCCGTTTTAGTCTTTCTCCGAAGATATTGAAGATTTTGATTACAGGAACAGTGCTCCAAAAAAAAAATGAACTAACACTGGCTGAAAAGAACTTCTCGGACAAGAAGGTAGTGCCCCCATTCAATGTATTTCAATCTGTATTTTTTGTTAATAATAACTTAACTGTTTTATACTCGCGTTGACATAATCATTGGGGATCAATACACATGTATATATAGTAATGTATAAACACTCACACACCCAAATATATCTATTGACCTTGCAACGCTTTGTATATAAGATCTAAGATTTGGTTCCCATTAGACGATACATAAATTCGAGCACACACAATATATATATATATACACACAACATTTTAAAATAACAAATAAAGGATGGAGTTTAGTGCTGGACAGTAGGGCATTTAGAAAGGGGTTGTTTAATTATAAATACCTATTCGTTTCTAATGGTTTCCTTTAGACCCTTTTACTATTGCTTTCCACTGTTGCTTTAAATTATAAGCACGAATACGAACAAATAAAGCATCTTCCACGTTGGTTTGGTGATATAATGTCGCATGACCTAAATAACTTGATTGCCGCTGAAGAACTATCCTTGCTTTTAATTAAGAGAGAGCATGAAGTACACATGTCGTTAACGTGGGGGATACAGAGTGCCATTAATTATCTAACACCTGCCATAAACGGTAACATCAGCTAGTGCTTAGACACTTTGCGTGTTATATCTGAACTAGAGGCTCTCATCGCAGAAGTATTCCAGTAAACTTTAGGTTCAGTCTCATAAAACGAACAAGTTAAATATTTACTTACGGCTATTTTAGAAAACGTGACATTCACACGCGAAGAAAGGAAATAAAAATGCATTACTTCTACAAAGCAGTACGTACATTAGATAAATGCATATTCTTTGGTTCGACGTCATAACTATTCAAATCCGAAGAGTGTTATATAATGGAAACTCATGACAAATCAGTAAGTCATATTTTATTCATAGTATTTGAATTGAGAAGGCTGAGAAAAGCAATTCACGCAGGAAAAATATTAATAAAATATACCCTGGAGCCCACGTATTTGAATAATAATAGTATACACCATCGATTGAATGAAGTTCCATTTCGAAATTCCAAGCCATTTGTGGATACAACAGGCACCAGAAGAAGTTGAGAAGCCGTAGCGGAAAATGTCGTGACTGGAACAGCCAAAACAAAATTCCCAATTCGAATAAATCACTCTCTAATAACAATCAACGGAACTTCCCAGACTTTTCCCAGAATCGGTTTTGGATATCATTATAAGCCGAACTGTGTCGACTGTATTTCAGATAATTGGTAATTTTTGACACACGGTCAACAATATTATTAAATGAACATAATCACGGACACTAAATAAATAGAATCTGCTCAATTAGATAGCTGTAGATATTGATGGAAGGGGGTTGCTTTAATTGTGCCCTATTTACTTGTATATTAAAAGCAACAGTACATATTTATATAGAAAAAGTCAGACACATTCAATTTTAATGTGAGCAAAATCGTCTCGAAAACTGAAAAAAAAACTGACCCAGTCTAAAAGCAATTGTAATTTATTGACCGAAATCAGAAACAAAACAATAGGCATATTGTTGAATACAAAAAAAATGAACGACGTTTTTTTATATTTTATTTTACAAAGAGGACATCAATATAGGCCCGGAAGCCACTTGAGGTTAAGGATGATTTTGTGTATGGTAGTCATTTGTATAGTAGCGAGATAATTGATTGTGGTGGAAGTTTGAAATAATTCGATAATTTACGAGGACGGTTCAATAAGAAATTGTTTACGTTGGACATAGTGACTGCAATATTGTAGTCGGCTGGAAAGCAGATTAGCGGAACGGAATTCCACAGGCGAACAGTACTAGGAAAAGAAGGTTTGTTAATGGAATCCACGTTTAGATTCATGCATCGATAAAGAGCGAGGGAAATTATTGATATTGATTTTGGCTAAACTAGTGTTAAGTTCGATATCAGAATTCGATTTTATATTTACTGTCTACTTTAATCACTAGATCGTAGTTAATATACCTACATCATACAAGTGTGTGAAATCTTTTGCATGGTTGATTTTCGCTTTTGTAAAATGATTAAAATTTGTGTTACCATGAACGATATTATTGAGCAGTGTGTAAAATAGTAGGCATATTTAACTCATAAAATATTAAATTAACACCGTTCGAAGAAAAAAAAGTAATAACCCTTATGGAATCTACCTTATTTCAGTGTGGCAGTTTCAACAGGTTATACCTAACAGTCTGATTATTAACGTCAAAAACTGACCAAATGTTGCACTTTTCAAACTGCTACGAACTCAAACCAAACGTTATCACAAATATCTCTCTCACAACCTCTAGAAGCTAGAGAATTCCTGACTTTCCTTACAGACATATCATCCATTATTTGTTAGGCTAAAAGTGATGAAAAATGTATAACGTTTAATTCGACAGTTTGAATCCCGTTAGGTGCATGTCGCGTGTTAATATTTGAAAAGGATAATTTTTAGTTGTTTGGCGACTGCTATGCGCAGTTAAGTTCATCATTAAATAAATCTGATGTGACGATTTCGACTAAATACACGTTAGTTCTTTCAAATATCACCCACTCAATAACGTAATCAATATTCAAATTAATATACAACAAAAAAGAATCGAGGGTATTTTGTCAACTATATAGAAACTCTTTATATCCATGCTGTATCCAATGGAGTTGTTAGAGCCAGCAGCAAATAATGTTATCACGTGCGTACTATGGAGTAGACACTATCTCTGATTTACAGGTTTGTTCAGCCAATCACTGAAATCAAACGAGTAGTATAACATACTAATACTTTTTCAGTTGAGATCAGAAAATAGATGCGCGCGTTATAAGTCTGCTTAACTTATTGGAAGCAGAAGTACCATTAAAAGTCCCATATACTTTGGAAACTACTAAACACAGCCGCAGCGTATATATGCCCGTTGTTCAAAGGCATGCATACTTCATACACACAAATGACGTCAGTTGAAACATACTAGTAGCGAATTTTAAACACTTCTTACATACAAGGACCATATCGTCTGAGGTCATCATGACTCATTGAATTTTGTTTTTGCTATGTTGAGGTATATCGAGTTTTAAATAAAGTTATTTTATATGAATTGATCATTATTCTCTTTGATAATATCGTACACCTAATAGACTTAACGAGAATCGTGATAAAAGAATCCAATTTCAGATATACAAGGTACATCCAATGAGTTTTCAGACAGGTTCGCATGGGCACTTTTATTGATAGTGCAGACATGGAACCCTAGTCTATCTCGATGTAGTCTCCTTCGGCTGCAATGCACTTGTACCGTTCCAACAACCTCTGGAAAACCACAAGGAAGTTCTCTTGTGTAAGCGTGTCAATGCCCCTCGTCGCAGCTTCTTTTCTCCCTTCAAATGTCTCATAAGGACAGCCTCTAATGTTTTCCTTTAGCGTAGAGAATAACCAAGATCCAGGGAACAAATTCTGAACAATAGAGAAGTTTAGAGCACTGTCTTTATAGCCATCTTGGTTAAATAATCTGATATTCGGGCCGCATTCTTGAGACAAACTTCGCGCAAATCTTCCGAATCTTTAGTTTCTCGAAAATAATTGTATCCACAGTTCCCACACTAACATCTAACTATGCACATATCTATAGATACACGACAGTCATTATATATGACTTTTTTATTTGGTTAATTAACTTTAGTGTTCTGACATCCTTACTTCTTCCACACCTCTCATCATCCCTCGCAAACTTCCAGCCTCCCTTGAATCTATTATGCCACTCAAAAACTGATGCTCGATTTATGAGATAGTCCAAAAGAAGTCTGA
Source organism: Euprymna scolopes (assembly GCF_053919585.1). NCBI lineage: Eukaryota > Metazoa > Mollusca > Cephalopoda > Sepiida > Sepiolidae > Euprymna > Euprymna scolopes. The sequence goes on from NC_136485.1 coordinate 110,772,557, forward strand.
ATCATTTTATACGTTTCTGTTGCATTTTTTCCAAGTTTAAAACAGAATTTCATTATATATCGTTTGACAAAGTACCCTCATGTCCAGATTGCATTGTTGAAATTCACCGGCTGTGACAAGAAGACTTTAATAAGGTGTATTTCTGTTCCTTCCGGTAGTAGCTGTTTATGTGAACATGAAATCATGAAAGATGGTCAGTCATTTCATAAGATGTGTAGCAATAATATACTGAATTTTCAAGTATCTACCAATTTACACGCCTGCACATAAAAGTCTGGAACTTTATTGAATACTCCTTGTACAAGTTTCAAATTGAGCTTTTTGCCGACTATTCTGTTCTTAACACGTCCGTGGTAGGTGCTCGTATCTTAGTTATTACCAACACTAACTAACAACCCGCGAATACCACGTTGGACTCCAGTTCCTTCGGTATTATTACTAACTTAAGACGTTAGAAACCGTCATGGTCTGTCTTGTGAGTACACGATGTCTTTCTAGAAAGAATTTGATCCAGCAAAATATCGAAAGAAAACTAGTGTCAGCAAAAGAACCGTGTATTCATAAATTATAGTCTATGATTCCTATGAACTATATAATCAGCCTTAATAAAATCGGGCTTCTATATATTTTAGCCTGCTATTTTTAATGTGAATCGCTCCAGACAATGCATGAAACCGCTTGATCTAAAACGAGAAATATCACTTCAAGATCAAAATGTAGCATACGATTTGCAATACATGAATATATTTCGATCCAGGAAACAGCAATTCTAACCCCTAAAGGATGAAATACAGGAAGACGGAATAAGAAGGCGAAAATAAAGTCAACATCGAATTTCTATTCCTTTGTATTTGTTTAATAAACTACTTCGTGTTGTACACGTTTGATTTAGTACAAATAACAAGTGACCCTCAGATTAAGACATACTCGGTAATAAACTGTACAACCTTTGCTGCAATTCAACCACATTTGACCCAAATAAATCTCTATAAATAAGTAATTGTTTTAAAACCATTTTATTCTAAAATAACATTTATTTTAGGTCATATCAGAGCCCAATAATAAGAAAAGTAATAAGTAACCAGATGTTTTTATCTACTTTTGGTTCTTGAAGCTACCATACACGATAATATGGCGATGTGTATAGTACTTTACTTTATATGTTAAATACATGCGAATCTGTCAGTATGTTCTACACGTTTAGTTTTTGTGATAACTATCGCATCCTATTAAGTTGTTAAGCCAAAACGTAGCGTTGTATAACATAATTTTATCTTCAGTTGTTTTTAGTTTGGAACAGAGACAAATATGTTGATTTTTTTTATACGTGCAATTAGAATTATCTTATCTATCAACAGAACATTGTACCATGACATCATTTATGGAGATAAGGGAGATTACCCGTATAATGTTCATTAAATTATTCTGATCCTGCGGGTCGGTTATTACTTTGTAGTGTCTATTGACAGGATGTGAAAAAAGCTCAAAGGTATTTTCGAATAACAGTTTCACGTCAAAATGTTTTGCCTTTTATTTTTCCGGGCATATTGATGCTTACACACTAGAATTGTGATTGGCAGACATTAGAGTTTTGCTGCCTTTCTATTCATGTCCGTGTAAATGTTACTGTCTGAACAATGTTGTTCTGAAGCAATATTGCTAGAGAATTGTTATAGAAATGGTCGTTGCCGCCTACGTTTCTCTGTCCTTACTCTTATCACCTCAAATGTATAAGAAATAAGAGAAGTTGATTTGAAAAACATTTTTTAATTACTTATTTTCACAAAAAGTTTCAATTTTTCAAACATGTTTTCACTTTTGCGCAGTAGTAATTTTCATAAATGTTTACACTCTAATTAAAATATCTTATCTTTTTAAAATCGATGGGTTAGGGGGTTTATCACTAATTTGTCTTATTTCTAAATTCCCCTATCTCGCATATTAGACTTTATTATGCTGATGTTTCTAACTTTTAAATAGCAGCAATTTCAGAACATACAGCTAGTTTTAATTCGTTATAAGATAGAGCGCGGTGGCTGAATACATTTGACTTCAACGATCTCCACAAGAAAAAAAATCGCAGACGTTTAAATCCAGCGATTTTATTAACCAACAAATATCACCATCTGAAGGAATCAAATGATTTGAGAACAAATTCTTTAAAAAATGAATTAATACGGATATAAATGAATTGTGAACTAATTAAAATAAAATGGCATTCTACATACATTAAAAATATTTTATTTTTATTTATTTAATTGTTATTTAATTGTTTCTACCTACAAATGTGTCACATTTTGGGGCACGCTATATATATATATATTTTTTTTTTTGATTTATTATGCTAACATATATTGTAATCATGAACTAAATACCATTATTTATTGAAACGTGTTCAATACGCATATACAGGTTTTATAGAAACATTGCAAAGAGTATATGCGTATTGATCGATCCTTCAACATTTTCATTTCTGTAGGGACTCTACGTGAATATTTACTTAGAACATCTTTATATGAAATGTACAGAGTCGTGACCAAACCTGGATGTTAAAACGTTGATTGATCCGTGTAGACTAATTACAATGTTTATATAGAGTGTATGTTCATGATAGTGGTGATTCATTTGTAGTAAGTGAATTCGCCCACTACCATTAGCGACACTGCAAGGTTCACCATAAAAAGGAACCGAACACTCTCCAGTATCAATGCTTCCATAAATATAAAGTATTTCTCGTAAACGTACTATAAGCTAGTGATTAAAAGCGACAGCTCTTGGAAAAAAGTGAAACTTCGAGTTCCAATCCTTGCTTGACACGCTCGTTTGTCTAGTCAGACTGACGAGGTGTAATATTGTAGTTTTGAATGACAGACCAAGACGTTTCGTCAAGTTAACACGAAATTGTTTTGTGGCTCAACAATATCTGGTTAGAGCTCCTAAATTAACCTCATAGTAAATCATACGTATTCAGAAATAAGATTTCGTATTTATCTCCTAAACTTATTTACAAAAATGTTTCGGCCATTTTATGAAGCGTATTTTCATGATATACATGAAAAATATTACTGATTTTACGGAAGACTTCATTAGTGCATAAAGCATCTCCAGTCAGACTAAAAAAAACTATCCACTTTTCTCACTTATAACTTTTTATATATTGCTCTTATATATTCATATATGTTTATCATATTCACAATCTCTTGATTATAGCTTTGAGTTACAAGTTCTATAAATTACTAATGTTATGTCAAATTCTATATATTATTTATGCAATACAAACATACCCACATAAGTTATTTTGTCAGAAGAACTAATGCTTTTTCAAATAATTCCACACAATTAAGAAATGTTTTAATATTTTAAACAGTGTTTTGTATTTCTCTAACAATTTTGTTTTTCTTCTCTTGATCCATTAAAAAAAAAAAATTTGAGAAATTTCTTTGGCACACTGGAGAAGACAGCATAATAGAACAATTTGTCAGTGTTTACGAATTTTATACAAAAAGATGCAAAAATACGTTTCTCGATTTTTTTTGCAATCGCTTGCCCATTACTATGTTGTTGTTTTTTTGTTAACTCGGAAATTAATCCAACAGAATTTTTTTTTATTATTTATATACAATATTAGAACTTGGGAAACGCTATAAATACATCCAGTACACGAGGAATATAAGCAGACTATTAAAAAAAATCTTATTAATATAGAGAACAACCTTTTAATTTTCTTATGGGTATTCTACACGATGCCAAACATTCTCGAATTAGTTACTGCAACCGAGAGATCTTTTTAAAATTCTAACCGTCCCTTTAAATGCAATTGTTTACATTTCTCTTGCACTTGGTTCATCGGGTATATTTGCTGGATAGTTTTTAAAATTCCTTTTCATTAGCCCGGTTGTTCCTATAATGACTGATATGATTGATATCGTAAGATTCCAGTTTTTTTTTTTCATGTCGTACATAAGTTACTTGGCATTTTGTTATTTTTTATTATGCTTTAATAGACTTTAATCCGTACATATTTGTTATTGTGGAGACACTCCTCTATCAATTATTATACATTCAACCTAATATATACGAGTAATAGTGAGATCAAAATCAATAAAAACATAACTGGGTGCCATCAGCTAGGTTCGAAACTAAAACATACATATCTCCACTCATTTCTTAATCTGCCTATATATATATATATATATATATATATATATATATATATATATATATAATCGGCCTATATATATATATAATCGGCCTATATATATATATATATATATTGAAACAAGTCTTATTTAATATTAAAAAGCACAATTCTTCTCTTTCACTATTTTCTTTTTTACCTTCTCTATTCTCCGTTGAATTGTTTGCTTGTTTGTGTGTGTGTGTGTGTTTCAAAATTGTTTAAGTAGGAACCATACAATTCTTTAGCGAGCACTTTCGATAGGAATACTTCCATCATCCTCAGAGATATTGTGTTGTAAAAATTGTTTATATTTGTCACATCCACGTGTTGGCTTATTACGAGTTAGGTGGGCGGATATTTTTTTTCTTTTTTATGTATACATATTTAAAATTTTAAATCTACTACTCTAGCCATTTCAAAATATTTCGACTCTCCTCGTAATTAACATTTTATCTAAGGCTTTTTTTGTCTTAATATACAATGCTTCAAGTATTTTTTATTCCATTAAAATGATTTTCGTTTTGCAAAGCCTTAGTATTCTCTACCATGGTTCTTCGGAATTCAGAATGATGGCAGCCATGTTTTCCCAAATGCTGAGATATTGAACTAGAGTCAGAGAGGTGGAGAGTTAATCTTCGGGAAACATGGTTATAGTATAGCCTATGTAGTTATTAGTATTAGAGATACACTTCTCTAATGGGCAGTTAGAAAAAAAAGCAATAGTGTTTACCAATCTAACAAGTAATTGGTCTGCAAAATCTTTTTGATTACGAGGTTAGTCGTGTGCAGTTTTTATAACGAATAATGAATTTTATTTATTTTTTTATGTATTCCCATCAAAAGCGCTAGCTAAATAAACTTATGGATCCAACCTAAACAATTAAAAAAATATTTCGGGATTGGAGAAGGTAAAAAAGAAAAATAGTGAAACAGAAGGATCCCGCGCTTTTTAATAACACTTTTCTCAATATATATTAAACTGCCATTTCTTGAATCGCCTTATCTTCAAATTCAAGCACGCAAGCAAGTAAGGACGCCCGGACGGTCTACAGATATAGATTTACAAAATTCGTACGTGTGTCCTACTAGGGATTGCACTAGATACAATTACATATTTACATCATCGAGGACGTCGTTATGCCGCCAATTTTATAGTGTACAAAATACTCTAATAGGTATTACCATGCTAACTTTGGACCAAGTGAATGCAGAATATACAAAAAAAAAAACTTAACTTTCCTACAAAATTTGTTTGAAAAACACCGGAATAAAATGAAACAGTAACGGCCCATTGACTTTTCAGTAAATATTCTTCTAGACACACGTCTAATCATCTGTTCGTAGATCGGTACATCAATATCGTGGGAACACTTCTGGAAAGGCTGTACCATTCTGAGCACGATAACCAGCTCCCCGGTGTCAAACACGGTAGCACGATAAAAAAACAACTTTAAAGGTGGATATGTTCTCGGCTTTAGCTGCTGATGCGGTTTTTTCTTTGATTTCTTGGTATCAACTTGCAGGACCGCTGTATTAAATATGCGGAAATCTTGTTAATATATATATATATATATATATATATATATATATATATATATATATATATATATATATATATATATTGTATTGCTTGTTTCTTAGTTAGGCCGTACCTTACAATTTGAAAAAATACTATTTGGGAGGCTAAACCACTTAAAATATAATAAAATCACACGTCACATTCTGGAAATTTAAATAAAAAAACAAAAAAAAAAAACACATCTGTCAACGCTGGACAAAAAATATGAGTTACTTCTCTTTGACGTAGCCTCGTTTTTGAATATTGTCAGTATATTGATATATGGCCATCGATATAATGGTGAGAGAAAGGAACTCGCGGAAATGTCGACATACAATGGTTCTTCCCCGAAGGAAGTTAGCTAAATCTTATGTTAAAAGTAAACATTAAAAAAAAATCAGGATTTAAAAAAAAAAACAGGAGAAAAATAGACATTGTCTGCGGAAGTGCTGAACTGAAAAAGTAAAATAACGATTGTCTCTCACTATGTGATTTTCGTATTATTTGAACTATATAGCACACTATTAGTTTATATTTGTTAGTACTCATTAACTTATATTTGGACCAGATCTATATTAAAAATAAAATGGACACTGTTTTTCGTAGAAATATTAATAAATTCTTATTTGCTGTGTGTTGTTATTTTCTACCCAAAACTACTTTTGTGCTACCCAGAAAAATATAAGCTTTATCAAAACATATTTTTGGATTAAATATATTTCTTATTCTATTGAATTTCCACAGGCTCTAGTAGTTATATTTTAACAATTGAAAGAACGTTTTAACTCAGGACCCATTACCGACAAAGTTAATCCGACTTTTTGGGATCCGTTTCTATGCTGTGTGGAGCTTCCAACTAGATTATAATTCTTCAGTCCTCGAAACGAAGGAAAGAGGTGGAACATTGAGAGTGGCATGCAGTCATATAAAAGACGAAGAGACTGAGATATTGTTATTTCGTAAGACTTACTTGATGAATTTATTAAGTATACTACGTTTTACCTTTTAGAAAAATTTTGGCTACGAGTCTAAATTAGCATCTGTCAGGTCAAGTTTGGTTAAAGCCTGAGTTATGACAATCTTTGAAGTCGAGAAGAAATTAGTTATAGCACGTTAACATATTGTCTCCATTCAAGTAAAAGGCAAGTCGGGTATAAGGTCCCTAAGTATGTAGAGCTGAGGCTCACACAAAAGGGCTATTCATCATTGTACTACGTATTACGCTTGCGCTTGAAATAGCATTTTTATCATATAAAAACAATAGAGAGAGTGAGAGATATAAAGCTAGTGGCAGAGAGACTGAGAGACAGTGCTTAGGACAGAGCAAGTGACAAAGAGAATTAAGGACAGAGCGAGAGAGAGAGGTATAGAGAGAGGTAGAGAGAGAGACAAAGAGAGACAGAAAGAGAGACAGAAAGATAGAGTAAGTGACAGTGAGAGAAAGGTAGTGAGATTTAGAGAGTAAGAGACGGAGAGAGACAGAGATAGCCACAGAGAGTGAGAGACAGACACAGAGAGAGGGGGACACCGAAAAGTAACACGCAGAGAGAGGGGAGACAGCGCGAGAGAGAAACACGGTAATAGAGAGATACAAAGAGACACACACAGATGGAATGAGATAGAGATAGGAAGTGAGAGACAGACACAGCTATAAACAGAGAGAGAGATAGAGATTTCAGAGAAATACACAAGCGGTTAGAACGACACATACACGCAGAGAAAGAGAGAGAAAGAGAGGGAGAGGAAGAGAAACAGTGACACAATAAGAAATAAATAGAAAAATAATGTATGAATCATGTCGATAAAACGGTTTTAATCCGAATATGCTGACAATATACAAACTACGTTCGAATAGTTCCTTTTATCCATTCCAACACACCAGCTTTTGATGGCATCCTATGCACTTTATAAAACGGGCGAAGGGTCGCAAATGAGCAATTTCATCTCAGATCACATTTCAGTTGCTGTGTACAATTCTTATTCATCTGTCGAAAAATTATTCGGCCGCGCGGAAGGTATTTCCCCCCATGACCATTGGTTAGCCAGGGAAACATTAAAACCAATGGCGTCCACAGCTATGAAGAAATCCGCTCATTTGGACATAAACTTCTGCTCTGCCGAGGTGCCGTCTGATAACATGGACTTAAGTAGTGCTTTTACGTTGCACTTTGGCATCGAACGTGTTCAATAGACCAGCTATCGAGTGTGGCGTAAAGGAGGCGTTTGCAGTCGAGCGCGGTCATAGCCCGGAAACAAAATTTCCGTCACGTGAGAAATATCATTGGTGACGTCCGTCTGATCCATACATCACCCACGCAGGGGAGGCCTCCTTACGGCCCAACGAGCAGCATAACTTCTTTTTATTTTTTTTGTGGCTCACGCCAAGAGGCAGTGATCCTAGGTCATTTAATAAGTGTCCGAAGTTATTTTTGTACGTTCAGAATCTGTGACGCGAGTATAAAAGTAATCACTTCGATACAATGGACAAGCATCGACTGTGCTTTTGACCAAGACAACCCGTCATATCTATTTGCAGCTATTTATAAATTCATTCGTCGGCTTAGTATTTTGTGTCTGAAAAATATTAAACAGAATACTGGTAAAAAAAAGTTACCATTCAAATAATATCAATAGAAGGTTTGTTTAAAGTAAAGTTGAGTATGTACTAGCATTTCAGCCCGGCCTTGCTCGAGGGTTTGGAGGTGTATATTGAGCCAAAAAAAAAGTGGTTGTAGGAAGGCAAGCTCGAACCCGTACCGTGAAGGAGGAAAAGAACGGGAAGAAAACGTAATGTCTCTGCTGTTACGACCACCGTCAAATCGGGAGTGACGTAGGTTTTAATTAAGGCTAGACAATCGAAAAGAGGAGATGACATTCGAAAATATAGGCGAAAAAAGCGACTCCTCCTTGTAGAAAATTGCCGAGTTGAGGATGAAGAAATTAATGTTTTTAGCCAATTTTTCGGTATTTGTCGTCTAAAGGGTCGAGCTTTAAACGGTAATGATCTTATGAAAATCCGTCGCCTCTGTCGAAAGTTTTAAGCAGGCATGCAAATATACATACATAAATTTATATCTTGATAGCTCAAATTTTCGACCCAAACCGATTAAAAATCTTGCCCTATGTCTGAATTCCCTTTATGTAAAATTCCAAATGTTTAGACCAGAAATTGTCTGAGTAATTTGGTAGAGACCGCAGAGGTAAATATTTTTAAACTTTGACCCCTGTTATGACCCCTTAACATTTATTGTTTTGGACCCAAATCAAGTTAAATTAGATCCATGTCCAAGGAACCTATATTTAAAATTTCAATTGTTTATACCAACAATTGTCAGAGTTTGGTAGAGTTCTCAAAGGTCAAATCGTTGAACTCTGACCCCTTAACTGCCAAATTTCTGGCCAAAAACTAGCTACAAGGATGTTCCCAAATCTCCATACTCCGTATATCAAATTTCGAGTCTATAGACTGAAAATTCGCAGAGTTATTGCGTAAGGAAATGTACACAAACACAGACACTTCAGTTTTATAATATAGAATAGCAACACCTTAAGTATTGGAAAAATATAAGCACTGTTTAAATACCTATGTGCTATGTCGTTTTAAGAATGCATTTTAATGATTTTCTACCAAAATTGTATATAAAATAATGCTGCATATATATATATATATATATATATATATATATATATATAAAATCAAGAATGAGATTCCAATAGAAACGTTGTTTTAATTTTAATAAAATTAAAAAAAGTGCGCTTGAAACCAAATCACAACGTAACAATAGGAAAATAAACATATTTTACGTGTTTGAAATTTATCACAAATATATTTCGGAGGTAGACTCCATCTTCAGTGTGTTGTTTTGTTTCTTTTTGTTTCTTTTCTTCTTCCTTGCTATGTCGTAAATTAGGAGAAAGAAGTCTGTAGAGCCGCACGTGGTATCTGGCGGTTGTATTTTGAAATGTTTGAACTGTGCGTAGGTATTGCGAGAATAACGTCAAGATTGAGAGTTCAATAGAAACGTTATTTTAATTTGAATAAAATACGCATCATGTGCGCTTGAAACCAAATCACAACGTAATATTAGGAAAATAAAATATTTTACTCTCATTTTTGACGTTATTCTCGTGTTACCTACAATAGTAGTATAGGACGACTGCTAAATCACAACACTATTTGTTTAGCCAAGGCTTAGAGATTGCAATACCTGGTATCTTATGAAATATTGGGTTTTAAAGATGACGTTTTAACTATAAGTGTCGTCTTATACGCCGAAATATGTGGTCTTATAAAGCGTATTTGAGAGTAAAGAGTTGGATTCGCGTTTCTTTACAGCTAAACAAAATATGATAAAATAAATAACATAGTTAAACAAAACATGATTAAATGAATAACATAGTTAAACAAAACATGATAAAATGAATAACATATCGAGGAATAAAATTTATTCTGGCAAATGTCGGCTGAACCATAAGGTTGTGCATAATTACAATTTGTTATATGTGCCTAGTACGAGATGCTTTTATTTCATATACACAGAAAATGTATCTTTCCCTTTTTATAGAAAAAAAAAAACTTGCGATTACAGAGAGAAAAGTCTCGGAGTTACTTTGGATAGAGTCGTGCAGCTTCATCACAAGTTCTGATGATCATGAAAATTCTATAACATTAAGTCAGTCTTTGTGAGACTAAACATAGTTTATACGCATTGGCATTAAAAAAAAATTTTATACATCGAACAATAAAAATCAAAGGACTGAAGACAATCGATTCGCGTTTGATCTGTCTGATTCTATGATTGTCGACACATGATTTGTCGTCATTAATTATGTTTCCAAAAGAAGTTATATTGGCAATGAATTAAAAGAAAGAAATGAAATAGAAACTCGTTTTATAATCGCTATTTTTCATTTTCTCGTTATTTTAGGAAAACTATTTGCAGTGCAATAAAATGTATAAATTTGAAGAGATTAAAATCTTGATCAGGAGAATATAAAAAAAAGGTGAACATCTGTTAAATAATCCAAATGGAACATCCAGAACAATCCGACTTTTTAGCCAATTAAACATGGCAAAAAGTATCCTGTCGACAAAGAACATGTGTTTTATGGCAAAGCAATTTTGAGTATGGTTAAATTCGCGCTAATTTTTACATTTAATACTAATTGCTTAATAATTGTGCATAAAATGGACATACTAAAACTAAGTTTGCTACGCCTTTTAAAGATCTCTACATAATTTCAGCCACATCGGCTCAGTATTTTCCAAGAAAAAAATAAAACAGGCTGGTTAACATATTGCAAGAAATATAATGCAGATGAAATATGAAAGAGAAAGAACCATACACGAATTGTGAGTAGTATTTGTTTATTTTCGTTCATGTTTTCTTTAATCGATAGGCCGTCCATTGTAAAAGCTGAATGCTACTCGTATTAATAAGATCATTGTCAGTTTTCGAGATTAAGAGTGTTATAAGATTATTGTTATTAATTAATGAAGTAAATATAGTTCAACTATATGTTGCAACAATTCATGGAAAATCCTATGAGATACAATTTAAAGACGTTGCGATTAATCTCGGTTTGTGGAAATTCTGCATGACGCAAGGCGCACGTAAAATGCGAATTCTTTTCTGTTATATTTGGAATGAGTAATTGCTGAGAATGTCTTACAATGAAAAACCAAAGATTGGATCTCAGTCGGGAATTATTGTAATCGTTTTCCATGTTTATATTTTAATTATGTATATTATGTGAACGCCTATACGTTTTAAATGTCAATCTTTGTAGGAATAATCGATTTCGAATATAGTCGAATAACCGTTTGTTTTCATAGTTTTATTCGATAAACAATATATAAATACAATATTTAAAGTCAACAGAAAAAATATAATAATGCTATACATGATATTTTAAAAATGCAGTTCATTGTGAACATGCGATTTTCAATAGTTCCACATATGTGTGTATCATGTTTGACGCATGAGGCCCATAATCCACCAAGTTTTACTCACATTTAAAGATGTGTGTCGTATGTGAGACGAGGCCAAAACTGTAGTTGTCTCATTGAAGGCAGTAATTGCAGTGAATGCAATCAGGAGATTCAGAGTTCCTATCCGTCGCGCTAACCACCTGACGAAGGCCGGAAGAATAGTTGGGCGAAACGTCGTAAAACAAATAATAAATGATGACACTTGTCCGCAATAAATAAAATTCATAAATAATACTCGTCTCAATGAATTCCAATTAACATAATATAAACTATTGACCTATTCGAAGAGGATTTGATAGGAATAACGCCTGAAATATGTAGAATCTCAGTAAGATGGGAAGCGCGATCGAATATACATAAAATACTACATAAACAATGTTTACACTTAACAATTCATTTTATCTATTAAAAATATCCGTACGTTATCGAAATAAAATCTAACCTAAACAAACATTTTAGTATCCGAGTGCGAACTGTTAATATAGAAATCCTGAGTTAGATGTTATCAAAATCAGGTAATGTAAAAACTGTATGGTCATTTTTTGGGAAAATAATATGTTCCCCATTGGTGGTGGTAGTGGTGGTCACCATTCACTTGCTGCTTCGTGAAGCAAAATACAAGCTCGGTTTTTAATGTGGTGACAATACAGCACACACATAAAGGGGCCATGTAAATGGGACAAAATAATAAAGTGTTTTAGTGTTGAAAGGTTCACTGCCCTAATATAGAACATAAAATAGAGTATCAGAGCAGGTACTACACATTGATCTCAGAAAAATATTTAAATAGTGTCATTATCTAGATTTTCTCCTAAAAACTTGTCTATTACGAGTTAAACAACTAAAATAAATAGCATTTAAAACCTAATATCGAAATGAATCTAATATTATATATATATATATATATATATATATATACATGCACTGTATATACACTAGTAAAAATACCCGCACTGCACGCTGAACTTTGCTGTATGCTTAGCTACCAGATTCGCGTGCACCCTTGCAGTAAATGTGTGTTGTAAAATCAACTATTGATCAACTATGGGCTTTAAAGTAAATATGTTATGTGTACAGTTATATTTTTACCCATAAAAATTGAACCAATTACAAAGAATCACAATGGATAACATATCTATAGTATCAATTACTCATTTTTGATAAAAAAATATAGCAAATATTCCCCATTGAGCACCATTCTTAGGCGAGGGAGTTTATGAAAGGCCGCACCAGATATGACCTTAAACTTTGACCTTTACTTTGAAAAATATTGTGCACCATCCTTATTGGTGTATTACCATCATGACAAGTTTGCTCTGATTGTTTCAATGGTGTGAACTATAGGAGAGATACACACACACACACACACGAGCGGTGAATGATTACCGAATTTTCCATTATATAAACTTAGTTTAATTCGGAATACTAATATATATATATATATATATATATATATATATATATATCAGTCTGTTTATATTATAATAAATAGGCTATATACTAGCTCTGCCCTCCATAAAGCACTTTAATAATCACACGCGTTCCATTGGATTTACCTTTATGAAACCATTTCATACAATATATATATATATATATATATATATATATATATATATATATATATATATCAACATCCCTGGTTAGATGTTCTCTATAGATAAAGAATCTTTATGGAATCTAAAAGTGTATACTCATATTTAATTTACTGTGAAATACAATTTACTTAAAATAAATCCGATTCATATGAAATAATTTCTATAAAGCTTTGTGCTGAAGATCAAAAACGTGGCTCCGTATATATAAGTGTACTTCTGTCCGTTTAGAGCACCGAAGGAGTCTATCCTTTTTAAAACTTTAAAGTAAAACGAACGAAGATTGATATGACATGTGTAAATTCATACAATCGTATGTTACCCTATATGTGCCAAATAGACATTCCTCCCACATCCAAGTAAGCAATGGAAGAGGAAACTCGCCTGAAAACTTTAAATACATACAAACACATTGTGTATATATATATATATATATATTTAAATAAGGGAGTAGTCACCAACAATGTATTTTTTAGCATTATTTTATTATTCCGTGTCTTGGTTTTACATTGAGAATTATGTTTGGATCATTGTAATAATGTTTTTAAGTCATTGAAATCGTTTACGCGCGTTTCAGACGGTCTGTGATGCGTCCTCGTCAGAAATTATTTTCAAATGTGTAAAAATGGCGATTTTCGTAGTTAGTTTGAAGTTTTTCCAAGGGGTGGAGGCTTGTAAGTGTTTATTATACATTGGTATGCTGAGTTTTTATTGCTTTTTATTTGGTTTGTCCAGGGATATATATATATATATATATATATATATATATATAATATATATAATACATGATTATATTTAATTTAAAGCAAAATAGCCCAGACAATAATGCATGAAGGTCTCCAACATTTCAACTTATTTTTATTATATGAGGCGAAACGAAAAAAGGACGCAGTAAACAAATAAAACAATATAGTGCTATGCAAATTAAGAAAGCATTATTAGTGCCTATCAGCATGACCCGAAGTTGCCCGGGATTGTATCATAAGCACGAACGTTTCACACTCCCAATTTTATTTTTCATCGAAATCGAAAATCATCCATTTTTCAATAAAATCGATTGATTGCTTGCTCTAGTTAGGGACCTATCGCTGCGCATAGGAGGACGCTTCACATGGCTTCCCACAGGGAGTTTGTCCACGATACATTCTAAAGAACCTATTATCGATTTTATAAAATTATTTTTATATAGAATTATTGAATTAAAGGTTTTACATACACAAATCAACTTCAATTGTGCTCTAAATAAAACGCTCATTTCGAACGCACTCCTGTTATATCAAAGAATCTAGTGTTGATTTTATCTGTTGAACCTTTTGGCTTGTGTCTTAAAATTTCTCAAATGAACTTGTGATTTTAGGCTGTGTAAAGTGTTATTTTGATCAAAATCAAATGCTCCTTGTTCCATCGGATTATTCCAATTATCGATACTCATCTATGATATTCCAATATAAATCCTCTCTAAGAACACTGCCAGTCACATAAGGGACTATTATGTGAAATTTCATAAAAAAGCATCCCAGCTCTCTTTGAATCCATAGCAAACTTTCTCACACAGATAACGTTCATTTTATATAAGAGTAAATATAAAGATTATTATTCTGTACCAAGCATCTTGCTAGTTGTTTATATATTAAGAGCTCTTATGAGAAACACGTTAAGATCCATCCAATTGTAATCCAAACTAGCAAACTTCTAGTGTAGCTATGGTATTGCTCATCTAATTAGACTAACACGAAGAAAAAATAATGAATTTGATATTCAAAATTCGCATTTCATCAAAAAAAAAAAAAAAAAAAAAAAAAAGAAAAAAGGTGATCCCTAACTTAGACATGATATTCTAAAATTGGATGATGAGGCTGCCACGTCCAACACTTGGGAATCTGCAGATATGTCAAACATGCCAGGATTCGATATATCTTAAGAAAAGCGGGGATTAATTCAGACAGAGTGGAGTCATAAAATACGTGGTGAAATGCATGTGACAATAAGAGCTGTTGATTTTGTTTACTGTATATTATGAAATCTTTAAAAACATACTTGACATGAATCATAAATACGTTTCCGAAAATAAGATAAAACGTAAAATACAATATAAGGAATTGAAGTTGGGGAAAACATTCTTTTTCTGTGTAATTCATTATACGTGGAAAAGACAAGTTAGCCATAAAAATATACACTTACATATATAAATACATCTACACATATATAGACTACGCGCACAAAGATCCACACATATTTATACACCTAAATACATTTGCGAAAATAAAATATACCGTAAAATACAATATGAGGAATTGAATTTAGGAAAACATTCTTCTTTTGCTGTGTAATTCATTACACGTGGAAAATACAAGTTAGCCTTAAAACTACAAATACAGTTACATATATAATTGCATCTACACATATATACATATACACATATACAAACAGTAGTAAACGTTTATGTCATATGTATTGATGAACTAATCTGCTCAATTATGACCACAATGGTTTTTGTTAAAATATTATTTTGCTATGAAAACTAATGTATGATCAACATGTAAAACAATACTTCTATTTTTGTTATTTTGATTTTAATTTCGATTAAAAAAAATATTGTTCTTATACATCGCTGACATGTTTACACATTCTATTGATAAAAGACGATGAAAGTAGCTCCTACATTTTCAAGACCAATATACACGAAACGTTAAAATACAGGTTACACTCAAAGTGTTTTACGGTGTTGTCTAAATTCCATATGTTCTAATGCTTACATCTCCGGGTTTCAAATACAGGTTTTGGGATTCGAATAACATTATTTACAAAAACAAAACAAGAAATATACTACCGTGGTAAGTAGATTACATCATAATATAATCTTGTAATGGATATTTATTTGAGGAATATAGTACGAATTTAATTGTCTAACTAAAAGTAAGATTAGTTCTAATACATAGCACTGCATCCACATTCTGGAAGAAAAGTTTTGAACACGGTTTCTTACCTATAGGTTAGAAAATTGTTTTTTGCAATGCAGTTTCCCTCAACAATCTTCATCTCATTTATAGTTTGTATCTAATGTATACTCTTGTGCACAAAGTGTACCGGTCTCGAAGATTGCGATTTGACAGAATTAAATAACAATAACCTGTCACCCTACCACGACTGCAAATAACGTAATTTTTTCCTCCATGTACCCAATATTATTCGAAAGTTTCCTGAATGGACTGATTTACAAATAACTTTATCTGTGAAACATTACTCGAAGATTTTAATCATCAGCCTATATAACCCCAATGTCAACAAAATATCCCCATAGACATCAGATTTTGTTAATTCAAGCAATAATTTAAATTCTGTCGTAATATCCTTTACCATTCAACTGGCAAACTGCCTCATAAACCAGTATATTTATGACGCTTATAATCTTGATATGGCCTGACTCGTTAATAAATAAACAAATATTCCGGTCATCTAACAAACATTGTTATACGGAGATCAAATCGCTCCTAAAACTTAAATGAAATTTTTATCGAGTATAATATATTGAAAAGAGACTTCACATGTAAGATTTTTCAGCGCATTAAATAAACTGATACTGCATTAATTAGTCTACACATTGTATGGTGATATTTATATAATTTAAAATATTCGATTAGTCATATATGTGCATATCTGAATAATATAATTATCCATAATGCTGATGGTATATTATTATATATATGATCCAGTTAATGATTTTGTACTATAACGCATACTAGCAGGACTCTAGAAAATTGCACGGTTTTATCCTTAGGTAAAATAGTTTTAGAATATATGTGGTTATGCAAGTCTATCTCCAAAAACTTTGGCAAGGTCTTTTACATTTAATTCTAATCGGAGTCCAGGGTGAACATAAATCCAACCATATTATTGCCTCATCTTTTGATAGAGCAGATGGTATGGCTTTGGTTCTAGTATAACCCCCGGTAGAGAGTATTTTAGAAAGAAATACTTACCTGACAATAGTAAAATCAGAGTAACGGTGGCTGTTGTTAACGATAGGAACTGACAACCTGGGGTGTTCAAAGGTCTAATATACTTCGTTAAACAAGAATACTTTAATTTATGAATATTAGCAAAGTTCACCTGGCCCCTTTTAAAAGTACTTTATTGCTTTCAGGAAAGTATTTAAACCCGAAAGATATAAGCGAAACGAATATCAACCACAATTTCAATATATGGAACGAGGACAAAAGAATTGATAGGGATGCAGGTGGAGGGTCAACCGACTCAAGGAGACAGCACACACGCTAAAAAATACTAAGCAGGTCAAGCCTAGAGATTAGTTGCATTTAGGAGCCTCTAATTATGGGAAAACAAACATTGTACATCTAAAAAGTTTAGCGATAAAAGGGAGATTACCTTATGTCGATCTATATTAGAGCTGCCCACACTTTGTACACTAATTTGTTCACAAAAACGAAACAACCAAAACACAGAGACAAACTCAAAGAAGACCAAACTATGTACGGTACTAGTAACTTTTCTTTTCCAGACAACAACCAAAATGTCTGAACCGACCGAAAAAAACGCTCAAGATGTTAACATGTTCAATCAATACAGGTAATATAAACACTCAGCCTTTATCTAAAAAGTTTAGAACTTTAATCGGAACATATGAGGATTATCTCTTCCATCTTTCACCAATAATTTCTTTAATCAATAGCTGAAATATCAACGGATTTAGAAATAAAATCACCCAAGTTAACATTATAGACAGCCTTAAACCAAATGAATCGTAAGAATTACAAATTAGAATTCATGCACACATTAGTCAAAATTAGGATTGCATTTACGAATGGTCAAAATAATCAAGAGATGTATTCACGATTTTCTCCACACATTTGTGCCGCATGTGTATATAAAATAGAAATGGTATCTACAATATAAGGTTGGTTGGTTGGTTGGTTTTGTTTTACGGCATATCAACCCTTTTTGGGTTATTTAATGCCGAATCTAAAGATTTAAGAACATTTTTTTAATGGAATATATTTGTTGTTTTCAAGTCTGTTTCTATTCAAACCATAGTTGGAACCCTAACAGGTACTACCACTCTAGGTCAGAGTGGACCTGGGAGCAATGGTAATTAAAGGGTGGCTCCACACTCCCCAATGCCCACAAGCTGGGGCCTCACTACTGGATATAGTTTAAGGTCATATCCAGGACCCCCATTGGGGGGCTTTTATCCTCTGCAGGGGGACAGTCGGTGTATTCTAATGCCCCACCGACAGGGCCCTAGAATATGAGGAGTTTCATACAAAAAGGTACGTTTAAATAAAGAATTATAATAAATGCTAGTATCTGAGGAAAAAAACAGTATTGAGAAAAAAAGCGGCACACTGAAAATGGAATTGAAAATGGGCAATGAGGTATCGCATTATCAAACTGCGTAAATATTATTATACACGACATATATTAAGAAAACCTAGAAATCAGTACTTATGTAAACAAAAGAATCGATGTGCTTATACCTGTCTTTGATACGATAATGCTTTATATAAGTACATTCTAGAGAAAGTGGTAATAATTATAGTAATATCAGAAAATCGCTATTTCACGCATGTAAGTAGTGAAACGATCCAAAAATCTATCCTTCTTTCGATTCTTAAAAATCCTTAAACATTTACCTATAAAGTTGTTGTTTTTTTTTTCGGATTACAAAAAGGAAAAAAAAAGGAAAAATACACTTGTACGAAAATATATAGATTTAAGTTTTTTCCGATAATTTACAATCAATAAATCTATGTATTAATATGCTTGTCCGTACGGTGTCACGTCATCATCATCGCAAACATTAATTAATGAAACGCGTCATCATCATCGCAAACATTAATTAATGTGAATTACCTCCCTTTATTGTTCAATCTTTATTAGTTAAAAATCATTAAACCCTTTTATTTCCCAAAACCTCCCGAAAAAAAAAAAAATAAATAAAAAAAAAAAAAAAAAAAAATTATATATATAGTCATCCACGAACAAAGAGCGAAACATGTGTGCGTAAATAACTATGTAATCTATAACTATACGTTTTTAGATTGGGGAAGGGTTATTTTTGTAAGGGACTTAACTCATTCTCACTCATCAAAGGGGATCGGCCTCGTCAAAAACAATAATTGTAGCTGTCTACACATGTATATGTATATACATATACCATATATAAATGTACTTATGCGTGTATGCATAACTTTATTTTAAGGGTATAAGCTTTTAACACTAATCTCATATTTATGAAACTTTGTTATTATTTAAAACAAAAACAACCCCCTTAATGAAGAGCATATAATTTGGAAATCTCATTTCTTTAAAATAAAATATAAAAACATTTGGTTCTTATGTTAATTAAATGCTAAAGGTTTCAAAGTGTTATATATATATATATATATATATATATATATATATATATATATATATATATATATATATACACACACACATATTTATATATACAAGTCTATACAGTTATGGTTGTTGTTTAAGACTATAATGACGGCATAAGCTGATCTACTTCGATGAATAAGTGAGTTAAATCCTTTACATAAATAACTTCGTCCAATTTAGGGGCGTATGTAGTTATACATTATCTAATTACTGTGCAAATGTTTCGCTATAAATATATGCACAGACACACACGCATATATATATATATATATATATATATATAGCATTAAGATACCCCCATACTTTTCTCATCGAACTGAGTTAAATCGAAAATTATTTAAGCAAATCGATTGATTGCCTGCTCTCGTTAGGACCCCCCCCCCCACGGGGTACCGGGAGGAATCTTCACATGCATACCTGCAGTCCATAAAACATTGTAGTCTTCATTGCAATGTAAGGAGTCTGTTAATTTTCTAAAATTATCAGTCAGTAATGGCTTCATTTTTAAATTGCATCTGATTGTCGAATATTGATATCCGATGCATTCAAATACAAAATATACCTAAGAACATAATCAAATATACCCAGTACCTTCGTACGAAAAAGAAATGCCTAGTTGTTTCCGAATTCAAAGGGACAAAACAGAGAGGGAGGAAGAGAGAGAGGGAGGAAGAGAGAGAGAGGGAGGAAGAGAGAGAGAGGGAGGAAGAGAGAGAGAGGGAGGAAGAGAGAGAGAGGGAGGAAGAGAGAGAGAGGGAGGAAGAGAGAGAGAGGGAGGAAGAGAGAAAGAGGGAGGAAGAGAGAGAGAGGGAGGAAGAGAGAGAGAGGGAGGAAGAGAGAGAGAGGGAGGAAGAGAGAGAGAGGGAGGAAGAGAGAGAGAGGGACAGAGGGAGGAAGAAAGAGGGGATATATGCAGAAAAACATTATCGTTTATTATTAATGTTTTAAATTATTATATTACTCCGTAACTAGACGCCGACAATCTTCACCGTATTTCTCGTTTGATCATATTGTAGTCGTTTTTTTAGTCGAAGTCGTACATCTGAATTGCTTCTACTTTGTCATTATATTATTGATTTTTTGTTAACAACCTCAGGGTCAAATGTTAGCTTACTATAATAGGGTGAGTGACAGCAGACTTAACCTATATCGCCGGCTTTTATTCATCAAGTTCACTTTAACTAGGATCATGAAATGGCTAAGCAAACATCAGTTTTTAAGGTCATTGTGTTAATTCTTATTGATCTATACTTCGATCCAAGAATGTAAGTAGGACTGACACGAAAGATATTTTGCTTTACATGTATATTTTTGTCAGTGGGGAACAGAGAAAAACAAACAAAATGTGAGAAAAAAAATTTAGAGAAATAGAGAAAAATAGAATAAAAAAATATTTGTGTTCGGATCTAAATATTATTTGAAGTTTTCCGACTTCTGTTTTCATCTCAAGTGTTATATGTACAACGTTTCGCTCTATGTAACCTCTGACCATCCTCAAGTGTATTTTGTCGAACTCGGGAGTCATTCACCTCAAAACTCCGGAATCCGCACTTAATTTTGAACCAAACTATAAAATAGACAAACCAAATGGAGTGTCCCTCTATATTCAAAAAGCAACTTTGTCATCTTCGCTAGTAGCGTGTACAATAGAGAAAGGGTTGGCATCTGGAAGTGTTCTTATGTGTAAAGATAGATTTAATATTACGCTGACGTGTCGGGGGAGAAAAAAGTTCTTTATGCACTTGTTGTAGGAAGTAGCTGTAGGGTTGAAGGACGCCGGACAAAGCAGAAAGAAAGATTTGTCTTCTAAGGGTTTACGTGTTGGAGTGGGTACTAGTAGTGTGTTGGTGTATCGACGAAAACCAGTTCTGTAGCATGATAAAGATAGTTCGTATGGGTACCGCACGTGGAAACAAGTAGATGTTTGAAGATCGCCAATTTGGCTTGTTATACTCACGTTGGCCTGGAGCCAAAGGCCCCGGCGAATGTCTACTTCCCCCAGAAGCCAGGGGGAAAAAGGAGGAATAGTATCCGATTTCACCACGGAGACGGTGGATTAAAATCTTGAGCCGCGAGAGTTCGTCCCTGCCTGCGATTGTTGCAAGTTTCGACTGCTACCAAACACTTTAGTCAATGGGAGTAGCATAGTCTCGTTCTGTAAGCCATAGTCTGAAGTATTCCTAAATAATTCGCAACTGTATTTTGCCTGCATTGAGAATTGAAACGCCTCCCCGAGAAAAGTAATTTTCAACTGAATTTCACAACATATTTTAACTACGTAAAGGGTCCTTACAAACTTATGAATAAAGCGTTAAAAATATATTGAAATGCATATTAAAATTTAGTTTAACTCGTATAATAGCGACATGTCAGTTTTAAATACATTACGGTGTGCTCATGTCCCGAGAAAGCATTGGTACAACGTAGCAGGTGCTTGCGTGATCAGGATTTTACAAAGCTAAACGCGATTTTGCAATAAGAAATTGACTCATTCTAAACTGGTTTTAATCATGTATGAACAAAGTCCATAATGAGTCGAAGTAATCTATACACCTATGAAGTTGAGCTTTTGTCACGCTCTGGTGTCAATAATAAAAACTTCCTTTTTCCTCTTTAAAAATTACAAAAACTGCTTAATATACTCAGTTATGAGTACGCGTGCAACTACATGAAGTTCAACTATCTTGAATATTCCTTTGAAAAACGGTAATTGATTACTTATTCAATTTTATGATTTGGTATTAGATTATTGGTTTCATTTTACGATTAAGCTGAATTATATTTATGCATAGTTCCTACATTTTTCATAATTGCGAAGAATTTAACACGATTACGTTCGAGTGCACGGATATATATATATATATATATATATATATATATATATATATATATATATATATTATACACGCTCACACATGGGAGAAACATTGTTGATGCGTATGCGAAAAGATCACTGAACTTCTATCTGAATATGTGGTCTACAGCGTTGAAATGTAATTTATAGGGTATTTAGCCTTGATGCACACATTACTTTTTAGTATGTAAAATAACTGCTAAGGTTACAAAATTGAAAATAAACGGCTGACCTTGGTAGAGGTTAATCGACTATTTTCTGAGCATTCGTATATATTCGATTTTAGCTTGAAATCGCTTAATTTGTTACTGTTTTTTTTACCCATCTAGCGATAACGCAGACGGTATCGACGAGAGCTGAATTGCTAATAACGATTACGGTTGGGACGCTAAATGTTTCAGTTTCGATTCCAGCTGATGGAACTGAAGTATTCTTTTATAACTTTAGAAATCATTGCTATATATTTGGTAAAACGTAATCGATAGAGAAGTTCCCCTATAATACGAAATCTGCATAAACTATATATTTGAAGTATTATTATTCGTCGGACTACTGTTCTCATCTCGAGTGTGATTTTCCCAACGTGTCAGTCGATATAACCTCCGACCTTCTTTAGGTCTATATTGTTGAACTCGGGAATGTTTCATACCAATACATAACTTTCTTGGGTGAGACATTTTTCGATTTTAAGAAAAAGTTAAATATCAACGCTTCATTTTTTTTTAAAGGGGGAGGGTAATGATCGAAATTATTCAGAAAGAGGATTATATCATATTTGAATTTCCCGCTTCCGACAAAATTCAGAAACGTCACATCATATTTTAACATCTATTATCAACGGACAACAAGGGACGGACTGCTAGTATTATCAGAATACCTTTTATATTAAATACAAACAATAGAAAACCTCAATGATGTATAGGTCCATAGATGACAGAAAATATTCCGGAAATAATGTAAATTGATCGACAGTCTAATTTTTAAATAATAAAATAAATTTTTTTGAAGTAATTGAAAACGACTGACTCGCTTACATATACCGATAGACAAGAGTGATAATTATTTAACTTAAAAAAATTTTGTAATGCCTCCGGATTACTCTTAGTGATTTAAAAATGATTTTCCTCATGTAAAATATCATTACTTGATCAATTTTCGTAAATTTTCGAATATTAAAATTTTATTTAATCATGGCTACATAAGATCTGTCTTCGTTTTTTTTTTTATACATGATGAATTCTCATTAAATCAATATGTATTTAAAATTACTTCATACATTTAAATTTTGATGCGGACGTGTAGATATAGGGTTAGTGGCATAAATTTCCACGACATTTGAAAATATAGTGGAATTTGTAAGAGATTTGTCATATGGAAGTGATGTAGGAGAGACAGGAAACCGCTAAACTTACATGGTAAATTAGAAGACTTTCCCAGACGAGACATAGAGGAATCAGTTAGGTTTGGATAGCTCCTCTGTCTCTTATGATATAGAGAAAGGTGGATTTGTTATGCTTGGAAATGGATTTTCTAGAGTAAAAAAAAAGTCAGAAGATTTTTAAATGATGTGATGTTTATTATTAAAGTTGTTCTTAAGAGAAAAAGGTAAACAATAGGTAGTGGGAAATATGAAACCCTCACCTCACGGCTGTTGAAAGTCGACCAGCCGATTCTGACAAAGTTGACGCACTTAACAGATTAGAGAAAACCTCAGCTAAGCTATACATACAACTCTTCGGGAACTTGGATAAATCATACCAAAATATAATAATCATTACAATTTCCAAATAGTTATAAAAGTACAGTAGAACCCCGGAATACATTGGCCTTGGGATACGGTTTTCAGGTTACGATGTAGAATACGAGGTTTTTCCAACTCCGGGTTTCAGTGATTGTCATTACTATATGATTTATAGTATTATTTGATTATATACATGTGCATTATATACTGTATCGTATTTTGTTATTAATTTTTATGTCGTATCCCGGGATTCTACTGTATGCACCATCTATTGTCCACACAATTAGATAAATGAAAACCTTATATCCAGTTATAAACTATTAATCAATTTCATAGAATTAATTCTTGTTAAATCCTTTGCTATAAAATTAGAAAGGCTTAATCTTAATCCATGATTATACGAAAAGCCTGAATATCTTTGCTAGTTTCTCAAATTTTAATGTCATAGCAAACTTTTAAAAGTTAAAGACTGAGGTTGGAACGCTATATGTTTTAGTTTCGATTTAACCGATGGAACCAAAGTCATTGTTTTCGAATTTTTTAAATTACTAATATATATTGGGTAATTCATTCATTACTATATTAAAATTCTTAATTTGTACCTGTCTGAAATTTTAACGCCATTACCTCATTTCTGGAATAATCAACAACGAATTGGCTCTATATTAATAAATAAAACAAATCTGCGTGAACCAAAATATATTTAAGCGTATGTTATGACCGGGCCTTCTATTATATTATAAAACAGATCAGTAAAAAGCAATATATATATATATATATATATATATATATATATATATAATTTAATATAAAATAGAACGTCATATTTTATATTACAATGAGTATCGGACCTGGTTTTGTCTTGTTACTTATCCAAAAATTACAAGACTCGAAAAGTAAATAAAGACTATGCAATTGTTAATGGTTTCTGTTTTACGACATATTAACCAGTTTCGATTTATTTAACGCAAATTCCGGTGACATCGGGTAAAGATTTTCTCATAGGTTTCCAGTCTTTTTTTTATATAGTCAAATACTTATACGTGCTGTTTAATTTGCTTGTTGAATAAAATGAAGATTGTTTTTGTTTTGACTTGATATAACATGATTGCATCTTAGAAAGGGAATAGAATAAAAACAATAACACTCATGATTAGTGCATTCTTGTTCAGAAAGCAAGGATCTGATAGTATCGGATGTTTATGCACATTAGTATTTCGAGACAAAGTTGACCTAGTAGCAATGGTAATCAAGGGATTAAGCCGAGGTATGTCTTTCAAACTCATAAGATAGGCATAAAATTGCAAACATATTAAAGCGTAAGGAAATTTTATAACACCAATCAACAGTGTCTATCATTTTTTATGGGCAGAGAAAAACGAAACTAAAATTCTTAGCAGAAAATATCCTTGGTCTGAATGAAAAAAAAGCATATCGATATAAATTCCAAAAGTTATGTAAAGTAAAAACTTTGGGTAACTGACGATAGTCGTCGGAAACCTCAAAGCTCCTTTTTTAATTCATTAGAACACCGCCGTGTATGAAAGCGTAATTCTCCGTCCCATGAATACGCCGCTAACCATTGATCATGCCGAATGTTTAGCAAGAGAAAATTAAGCACATTCTTATATCTGTAGCCACGAGGAAGTCGATATTGAACCATGGAAATTCGGTTTATTAGCGTTCTTTTTTATGTTATAGCAATAAATGGGCTTAAAATTGTGCATTGTGAGATAAATAACCATTAGACAAAAATGGTAAGAGAAAGACAGCAAACGGAGAGATACAGAAAATCCTGATGCAAACGATATATCAGAAGCTACATCTATTCACCAAAATTTTGAATTTTCTCAAAAAAGTTGCCAACTATTTCAGTAGCATCATTTTTTTCCTAGCTAATAATGATCTTTTTAGAGTATTTGCTTTCTACGTGATATAGTTTATACCAGCCAATTTCTTTAACCAAAATTGTACAACAAATATAGAATTCTTATTATATAATAGATGTGACAGAGAGAAAATGGTAAAGAACAACGGACTGACAGCCTGGGTGTCCCACGGTTAAATCCAGTTTGTTTGACGAAATTCACTACGAATGTTGGATACTTTACTTGGTCTCCCCAGTAAGTAATCGATGTCTTTCTAGAAAGAATTATGGCTAAAATAACGTAGAAGCCAATGCCAACATTAGATTCATACGATAGGATGATGGATGTGGCAGAGTAATTTACTTGGAACTTGTTGCTATGTTACTCGAAAAATAATGCAGTTCTTTTAAAAACTACACACAAATTGGTCGGTGACCTGCCAAAATGGTGCATAAATGTCGTGAAACTAAAAAGCTTTTATTACGTGCGAAATACGGCAGTGAATTATTACCGTTTCATTCTTACCGAACATGTTTTGTTCACATGTCTATTTAGACGTAAAATGCATTAACTATGGAGAAAAGGTGTGTGGATCCGACTAAAAAAGTGTCAGCATTAAGTGCAGAATCACATGAAAAAAAAAATGTACGTGCTTTCCCGAAGTTTCCGAAAATCATGTCGAAATTTCTTCCAGAAAAGAACTAAAATACATTATGTTAATAGGATTTTTTAGCGATTTTATTCTAGGAAAAGAAAACTGAGAACAATAATAAACAAAAAACGTGAAAGGTGGATCATTCGAGGTGTGTCTTTGGTCACGCGGAGTTAATGGCGTAACGAGATATAGATACAGGTAGATAGTTATTTCGATACACAACGTGTTATTCTTTCGCAATTGTTAGTGTAGTGATATTAGTAATTTGGTAGACGAATGTTTCTTTTATTTTATATAATATCAAGGTAATATGTCTGTTAGGATAGTTACATGACAAGCAAGGGTCTGTTAAAGAACTACATTGTATTTTCGTTAGTATTAAACTAAAACACATCAATTCTAATGTCTGTAGTACCAACCAAGGTTATAATTCTATTAAATACTCGTAAAGCAAACGTGTATTATACATAGTGTAGATGTGTTGCCTATTTGATAGAAACATTAAAACAAACAACCCCATTTGATATGTTAAAACAATAGCTGCAACAATGATGTTAATGAGTTCATCATTTTAGATGGTTAAAAAAAAAAAGAAAAAAGGTTTCTTCGTTGTTTCATAGTCGCAGTGCCTACACGGACGATGGAACCAGCACGTTATCGCCCAATTTTCAGTCAAATCGATTTATTGGATGTTCTAGTAGGGGATCCATCATGTTGCCCCGAGAGGAAGCCTCACATGCCTACACTCAGTGATAGTTAACAAGTCATTGTAGTACACATTACACTGTAGAGAATCTACTGTTGCTTTAATAAAATTATTTGTGATAAACTTCAATTAAAGTTCAACATGAACATCTCAAATACGATGCTTCAATTGTTCTCTAAAAATTTTTATTTTGATCGCGCCCCTGTCACATCAAAGAACTTACTGTTGATTTTATATGTCGGGGACTTTTAACTTGTGCGATAATAAAACTTCTCATGTCCACTAGTGATGTTATGATTTGCAACGTGTTAATTTTGGTCAAATTTGCCTGTTTATTTTATCCATAGAATTATTTCGATTATCAATACTTTTCGAGGTCTTTCTGATACAAGACATATCTTAAGACACTGACAGGTTCATACCTTCATATAAATTGGCCTAGGCGTTTTCGAGTCAATAAGGGAACGAATTCACACAGACACGCACAGAGACAAAGTTCTATTTTTATATCATAGTAGATAGATTTGTTTACAAAATAAATATAAAACAAAGTTTTATGAAGAAACAAGTACATAATTACTATTTAATGCAAAAATGTGTACAAATTGAGCTATATTCAATCATCAATCGGCATGAAGCATTTATTTCACGCCAACGGACTATAACTTTTGCCCTGTTTTTTGCAGGCGAAAGGTCTAGTTTTTCTATTAAAGTACCATGGAATAGATTTTATGTTTTAAACGGACGTTACCTGTTACCGATATCCTAAAAAAAAGTACCAGAGCATTGATAAAGCTGTTATTGATATTTAAACCCGCAATGGTTTGGTAGAGATTAATAAAAAATGTTTTATATTGAACAATAAAAATTAAACGACAATCTAAAAACGATTCCAATCTAATAGGTCCCGCAGTGTCGATCAAGCATAAACCTTTCCCATCGTCATAATATTTTATCCAGGTGTTAATTTGCCAAGTACTTTAATAGAATGTGCTCCAATTAACTCATAGAACGTGGCTGCCTCAATGAAATAACCTTGATATACCCGATAAGCAATAAAATCTTACCCCTTCACTGTAGAGGTTTCTAGATGCAAGAAAACTTTCTACGTTTATGATTTCTCTTATTTTCAAGAAAGTCTCCACTCATTAAGGCTCAAAGGCTTCTCGAGTATAAGAATTATTGAGTGTTATGTTGTCACTGAGACAACAGCGTAGTGGTCGTTAGTTGAGGAAATTAGATAGAACTTTATTTCTTAAGAGGACGGCTCAACGGACTTTTTTTTACATCGGACTTGAATACGACTATATTATAGTGAACTAGAAAACAACCCAGAGTTCCAGAGGCAGGCGGTTATAGCAAGGCTTTGTTTCTGTACTTTGCGTTAGATTTGTGTACAGATAGATAGTGGTGAGGATTGTCGATAATGTTTGTAGTTAGACGAGTGCTTTTGGGATAGTTTTGCAGACGAGCACTTGCATAATAGTACCGGTTAAGTAGAGATAAGCTCGAAGCCTCTATTCTTTATGAAAGAGTTTGTAGGGACGTGAAAAGGGCAACCCATTGGGTTTTGAAGACAATTTTTAACTGTCAAAGCACGATAAAGTCTCCGCGCACATCCTGCCCTGCAACGATACTCCATTTTAGAACGTATTCGACTTTTACCTAGGCAGATCATTGGTTCGATAGTTAGATACTTTCTTCTAGACTTTGTAATTCCTTTTCTCGTTTCCTCGACTGTACTAACATGCAGATGTTTACAAGTAATACGGGCAAACGTCTCGCTGCTCAACGCCAAACAGTGCTCTGTTAGATATAATCCTAATTATTAAACCCCTACGTCCAAGTGGTAATACATCTCGTTGGGGTGCAAAAAGATTAAACAAGATAATTTGCTTCATGACATGTTCTTTTCTAGAACAGTTTTCTTTCTTCGATTGTTTAGTCTTAACTGTGAAGCGCTCGCATAGTAAAACCTAATCTTAAGAAAATATTCTCTTGCGTCACATTATTCTGTCTATCGAATTGATTATCCATAAATATTCGTTGGCACAGTGCTGTGATTAACTTTAACAAAACTGGACTGTACTTGGCAACTCTAAGATCGATATATATTACGTTGGCTAGGATTAAACAGATTATACCTCCGTAGCAACCTAAACTTATAGGCGGATAATTTTGTTATCTAATCGGATGAAATAAACTTTAAAAACTAAACCTCAAGAAGTAAGACACATAGACTTCTAATAGTTTTATGAGGAGTAATTTTTTTCTTTCTTGTTAATGATATATGTACTTTTTTGTTTCGAACTTTTTCGTCTTGTGTGCATTTTAATAAATAAGATATGGTTTATTCAGTGCAGTAATTTATTTGGCTGAGTAGTTTGTCTAAAAAAGACTTTGAAACTAAAAAATATATCCATATAATGATAACCAAACTATATTTTAAAATTTACTTTTTCCTTCTCCAGAGCGACATCATGGATGGGTTTGTTAATTCGTGGGGAGAAAAATATTTTGGAAAATTTAATCTCATGCTGATTTTATTTTTCTTCACTTACCTCTCCATGAGAAGAGAGTTAGATAATATCGTCTTTTTATGTAGAGAATATCGTGCTATCCCCCGCCCCCCCCCCCAACAAAAATCTATGGACAGAAACAAAAATAACTTTTGCAGTAATTTCGCAGGATGATAAAAAAAAATGAAGCATGCGTGGTCCCCGTGAGTTCACAGTTACCAAGGTATGAAAATGATGAAAGTCGGCATTTGCTACTCCCATTTAGCCCCCCAAGTCCCCATGGAACGTCAAATCCAGGTGAAAATGAACAAACGGTGCAGTTTTAGACTTTAAGACGGTGAATTTGAGTTCTGCACAATGCAAAAAAAAAGGACTAAGCCCATCCGTTCCATTAAGCCCCCAAAGTCTCCAAGGCCTTAACATATTTCAATTGGAGTTCAGCACCATGCAAAACTGCTAAATATCATGCATTCAGGAAAACTGGAAACACTACTTGTCGAAATGATTTCTGAGTTGAAAAATATTACATGAAATTACAAGCTAGTTCCAAGCAAACAATAAAACATGGCCTTCAGAAACAAAAAAAATACATAATTTCGGAAATAAAAAAAACAGACAGGCTTTCGGAAATAATTAAAAAAAAACAGACAGGCTTTCGGAAATAATTAAAAAAAAACAGACAGGCTTTCGGAAATAATTAAAAAAAAACAGACAGGCTTTCGGAAATAATTAAAAAAAAACAGACAGGCTTTCGGAAATAATTAAAAAAACAGACAGGCTTTCGGAAATAATTAAAAAAACAGACAGGCTTTCGGAAATAATTAAAAAAACAGACAGGCTTTCGGAAATAATTAAAAAAAAACAGACAGGCTTTCGGAAATAATTAAAAAAAAACAGACAGGCTTTCGGAAATAATTTAAAAAAAAAACAGACAGGCTTTCGGAAATAATTAAAAAAAAACAGACAGGCTTTCGGAAATAATTAAAAAAAAACAGACAGGCTTTCGGAAATAATTAAAAAAAAACAGACAGGCTTTCGGAAATAATTAAAAAACAGACAGGCTTTCGGAAATAATTAAAAAACAGACAGGCTTTCGGAAATAATTAAAAAACAGACAGGCTTTCGGAAATAATTAAAAAACAGACAGGCTTTCGGAAATAATTAAAAAAAAACAGACAGGCTTTCGGAAATAATTAAAAAAAAAAAACAGACAGGCTTTCGGAAATAATTAAAAAAAACAGACAGGCTTTCGGAAATAATTAAAATAACAGGCCTTAGGAAATAATTAAAAAAACAGGCCTTAGGAAATAATTAAAAAAACAGGCCTTAGGAAATAATTAAAAAAACAGGCCTTAGGAAATAATTAAAAAAACAGGCCTTAGGAAATAATTAAAAAAACAGGCCTTAGGAAATAATTAAAAAAACAGGCCTTAGGAAATAATTAAAAAAACAGGCCTTAGGAAATAATTAAAAAACAGGCCTTAGGAAATAATTAAAAAAACAGGCCTTAGGAAATAATTAAAAAAACAGGCCTTAGGAAATAATTAAAAAAACAGGCCTTAGGAAATAATTAAAAAAACAGGCCTTAGGAAATAATTAAAAAAACAGGCCTTAGGAAATAATTAAAAAAACAGGCCTTAGGAAATAATTAAAAAAACAGGCCTTAGGAAATAATTAAAACAACAGGCCTTAGGAAATAATTAAAAAACAGGCCTTAGGAAATAATTAAAAAAACAGGCCTTAGGAAATAATTAAAAAAACAGGCCTTAGGAAATAATTAAAAAAACAGGCCTTAGGAAATAATTAAAAAAACAGGCCTTAGGAAATAATTAAAAAAACAGGCCTTAGGAAATAATTAAAAAAACAGGCCTTAGGAAATAATTAAAAAAACAGGCCTTAGGAAATAATTAAAAAAACAGGCCTTAGGAAATAATTAAAAAAACAGGCCTTAGGAAATAATTAAAAAAACAGGCCTTAGGAAATAATTAAAAAAACAGGCCTTAGGAAATAATTAAAAAAACAGGCCTTAGGAAATAATTAAAAAAACAGGCCTTAGGAAATAATTAAAAAAACAGGCCTTAGGAAATAATTAAAAAAACAGGCCTTAGGAAATAATTAAAAAAACAGGCCTTAGGAAATAATTAAAAAAACAGGCTTTAGGAAATAATTAAAAAAACAGGCTTTAGGAAATAATTAAAAAAACAGGCTTTAGGAAATAATTAAAAAAACAGGCTTTAGGAAATAATTAAAAAAACAGGCTTTAGGAAATAATTAAAAAAACAGGCTTTAGGAAATAATTAAAAAAACAGGCTTTAAGAAATATTTAAAAAAACAGGCTTTAGGAAATAATTAAAAAAACAGGCTTTAGGAAATAATTAAAAAAACAGGCTTTAGGAAATAATTAAAAAAACAGGCTTTAGGAAATAATTAAAAAAACAGGCTTTAGGAAATAATTAAAAAAACAGGCTTTAGGAAATAATAAAAAAAACAGGCTTTAGGAAATAATTAAAAAAAACAGGCTTTAGGAAATAATTAAAAAAAACAGGCTTTAGGAAATAATTAAAAAAAACAGGCTTTAGGAAATAATTAATAAAAAAGGCTTTAGGAAATAATTAAAAAAAAAGGCTTTAGGAAATAATTAAAAAAACAGGCTTTAGGAAATAATTAAAAACACAGGCTTTAGGAAATAATTAAAAAAAACAGGCTTTAGGAAATAATTAAAAAAAACAGGCTTTAGGAAATTATTAAAAAAACAGGCTTTAGGAAATAATTAAAAAAACAGGCTTTAGGAAATAATTAAAAAAACAGGATTTAGGAAATAATTAAAAAACAGACTTTAGGAAATAATTAAAAAACAGACTTTAGGAAATAATTAAAAAACAGACTTTAGGAAATAATTAAAAAACAGACTTTAGGAAATAATTAAAAAACAGACTTTAGGAAATAATTAAAAAACAGGCTTTAGGAAATAATTAAAAAACAGGCTTTAGGAAATAATTAAAAAACAGGCTTTAGGAAATAATTAAAAAACAGGCTTTAGGAAATAATTAAAAAACAGGCTTTAGGAAATAATTAAAAAAACAGGCTTTAGGAAATAATTAAAAACACAGGCTTTAGGAAATAATTAAAAACACAGGCTTTAGGAAATAATTAAAAAAACAGGCTTTAGGAAATAATTTAAAAAAACAGGCTTTAGGAAATAATTTAAAAAAACAGGCTTTAGGAAATAATTTAAAAAACAGGCTTTAGGAAATAATTAAAAAAACAGGCTTTAGGAAATAATTAAAAAAACAGGCTTTAGGAAATAATTAAAAAAACAGGCTTTAGGAAATAATTAAAAAACAGGCTTTAGGAAATAATTAAAAAACAGGCTTTAGGAAATAATTAAAAAAACAGGCTTTAGGAAATAATTAAAAAAACAGGCTTTAGGAAATAATTAAAAAAACAGGCTTTAGGAAATAATTAAAAAAACAGGCCTTAGGAAATAATTAAAAAAACAGGCCTTAGGAAATAATTAAAAAAACAGGCCTTAGGAAATAATTAAAAAAACAGGCCTTAGGAAATAATTAAAAAAACAGGCCTTAGGAAATAATTAAAAAAACAGGCCTTAGGAAATAATTAAAAAAACAGGCCTTAGGAAATAATTAAAAAAACAGGCCTTAGGAAATAATTAAAAAAACAGGCCTTAGGAAATAATTAAAAAAACAGGCTTTAGGAAATAATTAAAAAAACAGGCTTTAGGAAATAATTAAAAAAACAGGCTTTAGGAAATAATTAAAAAAACAGGCTTTAGGAAATAAAAATAACAAACCGGCCTTCGGAAATAAAAAAAAAACACAAACAGGCTTTCGGAAATAAAAAAAAACACAAACAGGCTTTCGGAAATAAAAAAAAAACACAAACAGACTTTCGGAAATAATAAAAAAAACACAAACAGGCTTTCGGAAATAATAAAAAAACACAAACAGGCTTTCGGAAATAAAAATAAAAACACAAACAGGCTTTCGGAAATAAAAATAAAAACACAAACAGACTTTCGGAAATAATAAAAAAAACACAAACAGGCTTTCGGAAATAAAAAAAAACACAAACAGGCTTTCGGAAATAAAAAAAAACACAAACAGGCTTTCGGAAATAAAAAAACACAAACAGTCTTTCGGAAATAAAAAAAAAACACACAAACAGTCTTTCGGAAATAAAAAAAAAACACACAAACAGGCTTTCGGAAATAAAAAAAAAACAAAAACAGGCTTTCGGAAATAAAAAAAAAACACACACAAACAGGCTTTCGGAAACAAAAAAAAAACACAAACAGGCTTTCGGAAATAAAAAAAAAACACAAACAGGCTTTCGGAAATAAAAAAAAAACAAACAGGATTTCGGAAATAAAAAAAAAAACAAACAGGATTTCGGAAATAAAAAAACAAACAAACAGGATTTCGGAAATAAAAAAAAACAAACAGGATTTCGGAAATAAAAAAAAACAAACAGGATTTCGGAAATAACAAACAAACAAACAGGCTTTCAAAACATGAAAACGATATGTTTCATGAAAACGACATGCCTCTACAAAATAGCATATTTCCAGTAAACAAGTATTTACATTAGTAATCCGTTTGTTCCCGACGTAATAAACTCTCACACATTGCTTTCTAGAATCTTTTTTACTTTACCTTTTATATAGAATAAGTGTATTGTGCGTTATGTCATTCTAATACCACCTTACAGAGCATTACATCATATGATATGTATTAATTATATGGTCCTGTGCATAATGTATCCCTTGTGATATTTTTATCCAATTAAAAGTTTTTCGACGTCAGTGTATTATATGATTATTCACAAAGACAACATCTTTAGAAGCTCGGAGTAATATACAACCGGAGGGAGCAGATATTTGTTTGATATCATATATTCTCACATTCACCATTTATTTTTATAAGAAATATGTGCTGAGAAGCACCCCAGTGGGTATAATCTAAGTGTATAGGAGACACCCTATCAATAGCCTCAAAGAAGATAACAGAAAATAATAAATTTAACTGTCCAATTCTAAACACCTGTTATCGCGACTTGACGACTGGGTAATTAACAGGCCTCAACAACTCTCCAAATTGACCTCTATTCTTCAATTTTCTGTCGACTTGAAAGAATTTCTGCTCGCACATTTCATCTACTTTGCCAAAATAATATTTACTCTTTTTTTTTTGTATCCAGGATAGAAATAACTCGATATGACACCTACCTTTTTGTTCAAGCAGTCCTTTCTTGCATATGATTTTTACCTTATGTTTATTTTTTCTTGACTATCACCTCGATAATTATTGTAACCAACTGTACTTGATTATGCCTACATACAAAAATATGTCGTCGAAAATTTGAATATCAAACATTAATGGAAGCATGTGCAAAACCCGAACACTCTGGCAAAGTCATTAATATTTGAGTGTTTTATCCAGGCTATGAAATATGCGTCAATAAACGTTACACTGAATGCTTAGAAAATATATACACAAGTCATGTAAGGAAACGTAACTTTATTGTTATGCTTATATTAATGGCATTTAAATAATTCATCTACTAGTAAATTGCTATCTCATTTTTAAATAGTTATTCGTTTATACTAACACTTTTCTCCAACTTTTCATTAGGAAATGCCTATTCTCACAGCGTTAAATCGAAGACAACATCCAATATGGTAAGTCTTGTCGAACACTAGAATATGTGCGGATTATCGAACTCAAATTTTTTTCTTAATCTACTGTGGATTATTCTCGTTCCATCATCCATGTCCGGATAGTACTCGTAAATAATTCTTTATCATTTATTAAGTATCACATTTACAGAGGATTAAAACTTCAAACACGTGAAGACTGTCTTGAAGGACAGACTAAAACTTAGCACTTCATCCATTGCTCCAGCAGTCAATATAGCTTAACAGGTTCTGTTCCAAATTATCCCGAAAAAAAAACAAGAAAAAAAAACACCATCTAAGATGAAAATAGTTATCCGATACATAGAAACTAACAGTACCTGTCAAAAAACAATGGATTGAGAAACATATTTAACCAACAAATGTTTTGATAAAACTGATATTTTTTCTGGATAGCGCAAAAATTTTTTGTGCAGAAAACCTATAACACGCAACATTTGGGTTTAGCATTTCTATAAAAATAGCGTCCATTGTATTTTAAATGTAGAACCGACTCAACATGAGATAAATTAATACTAATGGATATACAAAGGTAATATTTTCCCCACATTGTTTGATACAAATAATAGGATAATATTTTAAGAGACAATTTGTAATTAACTCGTTCAACCCAACGTTTCCTAGCTGACACGTTCTGTTTCTCCCCATTTAGTTTGAATGTTTTTGTTTAAAGTGTTTATATGGTTTCGCTGAGTTCTTTCTTCAATGAAGCAACGCTGCACGCCGTAATTATTACGGGTTCCTTTCTTACACCATTTAAACACGGATCATATTCCTATGAACTTCGACCATGAGGCTATATTAAGAACAGAAGACTTATTCCTGTCTAGTGTCAGTCGTATTCAGGATGTTTCAAAGAGTCTCGTACGTATTAACTAATGAATGAACTAGCTGACTATTACATAAATTCGAATTATCGAATCCCATTAAATAAATCTGAAGCACAAACGACCAAAGTTTTATATTATACATGAGCCAATGCATAGTGCATTAGAGAAACGAATACTTTGTTTCGCTATGGTATTTCTTATATCATAACCGGACGAGAACATGTAATGTCATATTATATCATGGAAAATTTTGCAGCTTACAAAGAATAATGGAAAGGACGTTCTAAAATGGTATTATCATATGCTTTAAGATGTGAAGTGTTTGAAATATATATATATTTATTGATAATAGCTCTTTGTATTTGTAGTAAATTAAGTATATTCATCAGAACAGATAATGAATGGTAATTGCCTTGTCTCAAGCATAGGAAAAAAGTGTGAACTTATAAATTAATATCTGTGTATGAACCGTGTGAAAAACATTTTCAGAACATATCACAGTTAATAGAATATGTCAGTTCGCATTGTTCACTTGGAGGTGTTTAATTAATGTTAAAGGAATAATCTTATTTGCATTCCAAGGCAAAAATGTGCACACATATAGGCAGCATTCTTTATTTAAGGGATATTTCATTTCATAAAATCTGCATTTTGTGTCTACTATTTCCAGTTTGGATACTCTAAAAACTATTTGATTAATCATCGCTGATAATAAATTGAGACGTATTTGAACGCGCTTTGCCTACAATAAATATGGTAGCCAATTTTTGCCAAAATCAAATAAATTCGGAAGATGAAGAGAATCCGAACTAGAGTTAGTAGACACGCAATGTTTATTCTATTCAGTGAAATTATATGTAATCTTATTCACTATACGAACACCAAAAGTTGATTCATATTTGAAGTGCGTCTTACACGTGTTTCGTTGAACATTGAAAGCCTACTAAACAACTCAGAGACAAAATATATTTCTCAAACGATAGTTGGAAGTATTATTTCTTGGAATAGAAACTATACAGTGTTATCCCGATATAAGATACTCGAATGCACGAAAAACCGGATAAAAGAGAGATTTTATTTGATTCCAAATAGAAGTCCATGTTATTGTACAGTGTAAGCTGGATATAAGTGTAACACGAATATAAGAGTTGTAGGAACTGGATAAGCAATATCTTATACCCTGATTACTCTGTATATCAAATGCTCATAAGAGGAGGAAATCTGTTATTTAATCAACGCACCTTATATTCATATAAAACCTACTGATATTTTATTTTATCTTTAACAGACATAGGCAAATATATATATTAATTACTTTCATATATGAACAAACTACGAATGTTGTAATAGACAGCACATTATGTTACATGCACACGTTGTATATTTGTAACATGTGCCAATTCATAGGTTGACTCGTGATAGCACCCCTCATCAAAAATAAATTTTAATAGTTTAGATACAGAATATTTACAGAAAATAATTGAATTATAATTATGCATTTATAAAAAGAACCTGTGCACGCCTGTGAGTGCCAGTAAACTTCTTGCGTGGTGTAAAATCCTAAATAATTGAAACTTATTCATGAATTATAGAATATGTAAACTAGTCAACAAGGTAAGTAACAAAGGCGCACTTTTGTAAACGTTCCTATAAGAAACCGGACATTACACATAAAATAAAATACAAACCGTACGCTATATTACAGACGTTGGAAGACAACAGAGAGCTTCCGCTTAATTAGACGTTATTTTTTAATTTTTTTCTAAATCCGGTTTAGCATGTTGATCGAAAGAATTAATATACATTTCATCTGCATTTTGAAGTTGGCCGCAGTAGTGCTTTTCGTCTTTCCAAGAAGACATCCGGAAGGCCGGGTGAATATTATTTGTGAGGAGAAATGGAGGCTTTGTATATATAGTAGCGTGAATGCAAGAGAGCTGTGCTGCCTAATGTAGGAGAGAGGGTAGCCTAATTCTGTGGTCAGAGCTGCATTATGTAAGGGGGCGGGATTACGACAGACATTTGAGTGTTTTTGCTGGCTTGGAATGTGGTTTTTATTAAAGGCAGGTTTTGCGTCTTAATGTATACAGCTCCCAGTATTTTAAACTTCTTGACAGTGATCTCGTGCGATATTATTTGTGTGTTGTTGACAATTTTTCTGACTTTAGAGGAGGGGAAATTATGCTTTTTTTTTTTTTTTTTTTTTTTTTGCAAATGCACTAGACTCTGTATCATAGCAAGGCGACGAATTTTAAGTTTATTTTTTTGATAAGATATGATAAATTTAATCCTTTTGTTTTGGCGGGAGAAACATCGATGGATAATATTTTTTAGCCTTTTCTAATTCAATGCCCAGTTGCGTTTAATAGCAGTAAAATAGGGTAATGGTATTCATGTTTCAATTGGTCGTTGTATTTTAAAGATTCTGGAGCATTGTATCTGCTGGTCGAAAATCTGGTTTGTGAATTCGTTATGGATATGAAATTGGTTGATAATATTTAGTTTGAGAAGCGTCCTCATATGCGAAGAAATAAAGTTGGCGAAGTTAAGGTTTTGTTGATTTCTATTTTGTAACGGTTCCAAACTTAACATTTTATAAGGTAAGAATATAGGCTGGTGGGTTTGTTGTAGTTGCTGGTGCTGACTGTGTTGTTATAAGTATATTTGAGAACGTCGTGGAAAGGTATTTTGTTATTAACATTTAGTTCTATGATTAATTTAAGTATAGATTTACATTGGAAAGCGTTCTTTAGTGGTAGTATTTGTTCGTTGTTATCGGCTGTACTACCGTCCTAAGATTTTATTAGTGTTAATAAATGCCCCGTTTTCGAACTCACTCAAAGAGAACTCATTGAAAATCGGTCCGATAAGGGAGCTCAATTGAATCACATATTTTGGTGTAGATACTTCCTTTATAGCCATGAAAGTATCTCGGAAGTACAAGCTAATAGTAAATTAGTATCTATTCTTTTGTCAATTATAAGGAAAGGGAAAGCGTATATATTGTCGAGAATTATATATTTTTTTTTACGTTTGCGAAAAGGAGGCAATATTTTATAGTTTGCTTTTAAGATTTGTATTAGTTATTGGGTGGATTAGACACGACATTCACCGCTTAATTATAGGCGTAGAAGGTCATTAAGTACTTTAGCTGAGAAATAGATTGAGATCGTAACTTGTGATATAAGTCGTAAGAGAGGTCTTGGTTTATATATTTTTTTAGTTCCGTAATCAGGTTTTTTACCCCTGATAATTTTGGGAAGTTGATAGTTTCCGATTTGGATATTAATGGCAGTCGTTAGTTTGTTTACCTGTGAGGTTGTTAACACACACACATTATATATATTTTTGGTCCTTCAGAAACACACACGTATATATATATATATATATATATATATATATGTGTGTGTGTGTGTGTGTGTGCGTGTGTGAGTTCCTGAAAGACAGAAATTATGAACAAAAAAGGGATATGTTTTAAATATCATAGTAGGAAACGGAGGAATCTATCCATACGAGGTATGGCTTGCGGAAATATAGTCAGATAAAATTCTGTGTTTTGAAGTATGGCTTATAGTATGTTGGCGTTTTATAATCTTCAGCTCTTTATATCTGACCGTAACATCTAGACAGCCAGAAATAATTGTATAATAAATAGTTTATACCGCCATGTTTGGAACGAGCACTAGTATCACACATTCATGCTAATATATTAGCATCTAATTATTTAGTTTACTTGGAAAAGTATATTACCATTCATCGGGCGTGGTAATATATGATTGGTCTGTTTTGTGGCTTTAAATGCATAAAAGAAATGCGGTGGTTTTCTTTATAGTTTAATAACTTTAAATATTTATACACATAACAGTATTATTTATAAGGAGATCGGAGATACGAAACAACAGTTTACAACGTGGGCATCGAAGAGGGTTAAAATTTTAAATGATCTACCCAAAATTTCGTATGCATATTTGTGTGCGTGTATGTGTAAGTTATGGCTGAGTTGATTGTCAGAACATTGATTTGTCGATATTAGCCTTCAAAACAGTAATATATATATATATATATATATATATATATATAATAGCATTTTAAATAAATTAATGAGTATTCAGTTAATTCACGAAGGCACTATAATTGAGATAGTCATAGTAGTTTTTGCATTATGTAGATTTAACTTTTGTCTCCCTTACCAATTTTCAAACAATATTTCCGGTAGTTCTTTTAGATCTCATTATTTCAACACACCATCGATTTACTTAGTGACTAAATCAGATTCTCTTTATCAGCCCACATATAATCTCAATAGAAATTATCGGATTATAAGCAACTATTACCCTTTTATGTACTTCACTTGCATCAGTTCTTTCCCCCGACGGACATTTTTAGAACTTGGAAAATAAAAGTCACGTTCGATCAGTCTGTGCAAGCAATAAAAGGCCGAACAGTTGTAACAAACGTTTGCCCCGAGAATACTGATGGACAAAATCATACTGAATGCGATTTAGTGGCTTGTAATTGGCGAAATATGTTATACATAAAAAAGAAGAATCTATATTTTATATAAGAAAAAGTAAAGTAAAAAATTAAAAATAAAATGACAAAAATGTACGTATATCATTTTCAAAAGAAAAACAATCTATGCATACAAATTTATTGATTTTATTAGACGAATTGGTTAAACAAAAACTACAAAGACGTGGAAACTGTCATGGGCGTTTTAAATTACGGCATATCACCCCTTTTACGAGTTATTTAATGGTGTTGGAAAACTTTGTTTACTTGAAGTTCTATATACAATCAAATATTAAAGTATAAAGCTTCATTTGGCAAAAGATGATCGACTTTAGCAGGAAGAAGGGAGGAAAATAAAATAACATTAACATGTGCTGCATTTTACATCTGAGAACAAATAAGTTTAGAAGACCTGCTTTGTTAATGGTATATTAATGGGATGAGTATAATAGTTTCCAAGTAACTAAACTAGAAATGTTTCACTCCAAAACTGGAATACACATGTTTGGTTCGGCTATTTATGCGTGTCAACAAATAGGAAATTATTTGTGTGGATATTAACGTGCCTGTTTGGTTAGTAATAGTGTTCGTATGTCGATATACTTGTATATATTCACCTTTGTAAGGTTACAGGCGTTCGTTAACGTCTCTCGTCATAAGTATCCGTGGCTCTTCTGTATAGAAAATGCTTAGAAAATATGCGCAAATGTTCATTGTTTAAAAAGTTGAGAACATGGGGAAGTCGTCGCTTTTTCCTACTTTGCGTAATTATTTGGCGCTGGACATTTCTTACTGATGGAAATAAACTGTTCATATAACATTCTGTATAATCAATAGACCATACGTGATACCTTTCCTGCTTCTACTTTTAACATTTACAATGTTTTTGTGGTAAAATAAATATAAACCAACAGAAGGTAGTATCCACAATAAGGGGTTTTATATGTTCATTTAAAACATTTTTTTCAGTATTGTTGATGAATACAAATGGAAGCATTTAGTT
Organism: Euprymna scolopes; assembly: GCF_053919585.1. Lineage (NCBI taxonomy): Eukaryota > Metazoa > Mollusca > Cephalopoda > Sepiida > Sepiolidae > Euprymna > Euprymna scolopes. The sequence goes on from NC_136485.1 coordinate 110,814,682, forward strand.
CTTTTTTCAAGTATCCATCACGGTTGGAATATTGTTACTAACAGTTTGTCGAATATTGATATTTTCATCGGTTTAGCAATTTTTACGATAGTAAAAAAAAAACTTGTATTACAATCAATTTCATTCACTTGTGCGACTCGCTAAGATAGGTCAGATTTAATTTACGTACCATTTGCGTTTTCAGTAAAACTTCCGTCACTATCGCACTAATCTCAAAATTACAAAATATACTCCATGGACGTTTCCTGGATGGTTCTTTTAAAACATTAGCAGCAAAGTCTTGTTTCTCGAGCACAACGAAAAAAAAATCTTTTTCACTATATTTTAAGCATCAGAATAAATTCCAATGAAGTGAGTATTTTTAAGTTTGTAGAGCACAACTTTTGACGATACTGCTTCTCTGCTGATTGCCTTATTATATAGTATAATTTTTTCCCCAGTAAGTAGCGATTTAGTACACTTGTGTTAATTTTAATTAGCGTTACTCTTGGTGCATTCAAAGGTTACCGATTCGGAAACAAATCTACCCAGTGACGTCAGGGAACCGATGGTGAGAATAAAACTCTTGAAACATAAAGTAGAATGATATGGCGATATGATGTCTTGTTTTTAAGGGACAGAAAAAAAGGGTTTTCAAATCAGTTCTCTCTGAGATGCCCTACAGATATGGCTAGACAATGTAAAACTTACAATCAAAGTTGAATGCTATCAAGATCTGTTTGTCCATTTATCAAGTTAGAAAACTAAGTTAAGAATAAAATAATCATTAGTTATTACTATTCTTTTCTATATCTAAACTCTCTCCAACAGAACACAACATTCTTTTGTCGTTCATACATCAGTAGTTGATTTGTCTTGTTCAACAGACGAAGCGTTCTCCAAATTAGACATGCCAGCCTTTCATGAAACGAAGTGAATGGAAGCGACGACGCAGAGTATAAAATGCTACAATAAACCCCCACATTGTATATATTGAAATACGTCAATTTCTTTGGTTTATTTATCGCTCATGATTGAAGACATTACAACACAATATTCTCAACTAGTCCGTATAAGTAATACACTTTGTTTTCTCTCTATCCAGGCTCTTAGATTTACACAATATGCTCAACCGAAGCGCAACGCCGGAAAATAACGGATCCGGACAGAATCAGGTGTAAATCGTTTTATTTTTTTTTGCAAACATCAAGATCATTTATCAATGAGAAACTATTTTAAGTGAATTAAAATTGCAAAATGCAGAACAAGAAACTTCTGAAAATTTGAAATCAAAGGTCACAATAAGTGAACAATTACATTTTGATCAAGGAATGGGGGGTGATGTAAATATACGCCAAAACAAAGGCAGTCAGCCTTACAGAAGAGGGAGAGCGAGCGAGAAGCCAGCCGACACACATCTGTTGCTGCTGCAACAGTCACACACAACCTCCATACTGAACCGTATTCTGTTCTTTGTCATACTATCGCGTAATTAAAAAAAATACGATTTTTAATTACAAAACCACGGATTTAATGTGTATATGTTATGACACATTTTGTAAAAGTAGGAACCATAAATTATATAGACCACAATATCATATATATTCGTCATCAATTAACAGATATTTCATCCATCACATAATGAGTTATAGTCGAATTACTTTAGGTTGTAATTTACGATTTATTAAAATACTGTTGATTTTTAAAGGGTCATATATATATATATATATATATATATATATATATATATATATATATATATATATTACAACACAGGCAAGTATTTAAAAGCTGACAATTAAATATAGCACTGTCTCTAAGGGATCAGTATGCCCATTATCTTCTATTAAGTGTTTGAATCTTGTTTAACCACATCAATGTCAAAGAGTAATAAAACATGCAAGAGAGCAATAGGCCCAATCCGTTAAATCCAAAGTAGCTGAGCAGCGGCTTGGTTCCCACCAGTTTCGGCAAATAGCAAACAGGATCCTGAAAAGAAGCTTGCTTTCTATCCCAACCATCATCAATGGACCTGAGGTCATCTCGTCAGCATAAGACAAGGCCAAACTATTTGCAAAGAACTTTGCAGCTAATTCTACCCTATGCAACGAAGGCCATCAACTCCCAGTATTCCCTCCTATAACAGACAACACGCTTTGCAACATACAAATATCTGTGTGTGAGGTCGCCAAGCTAATCAAGAACCTTGATTCCAGTAAAGCAACTGGCCCTGACGGCATTCCAGTGATAGTGTTGAAAAAGCTCCAACCAGAATTTGCCCCCATACTTAAAAAAAACTGTTTAAGCGTTGCTTTAAGAAGTGCTTTCCAACACCCTGGAAAACCTCATCAGTATATTCTGTATTAAATAATTCATGGGAACGTCATCTCCCTCTCAGTACAGACCAATAAGTCTCCAGTGTGTTATGAGTAAGTTGTTGGAATTCATATTAAATAAAGAAGTAGTAAACCACCTCAGCAGAAACAACCTTCTTAGTGACATGCAATGTGGTTTTCGCTCTGCAAGATCTACAGTAGATGTGCTAACGGTTATATCTCATAAGATTAGTGAATCTCTTGACAAAGGATTCCTTTCTATGGCACTTGCTCTTGACATATCGAAGGCCTTCGATAAGGTATGGCATAAGGGCCTACTTCACAAGATTTCCAGCAATGGTATCACTGGAAATGTTTCCTCAATTATTAAATCATTTCTCTCCGATAGGTTAATAAGAGTAGTGGTTGATGGGCAGAAATCAGAGGCCCATAGTATTAATGCTTGAGTTACTCAGGGGTCCATTCTGGGCTCAACTCTCTTTCTGATCTACATCAATGATCTCCCAAAACATATACTTAAATCATTACAGAAGGGGGAGAGCGATATGTTGATGACACGACCATCTATTGTAATACATCAAAGGCTGTAAATGACAAGGTTCTCTGATTCTCTCTCCTCTGATCTTAAGTGCGTGGTACAGTGGGGGGGGAGGTGGCTGGTTACTTTTAATGCATCCAAAACCAATTCTATCTTTACATCATCAATGCTCTGATCCCCATCTGGCAACAATTGAAATGGATGGCCCTCGTCTTGGGGAGGCTCCATATTTTGACAAGCTTCTGTGCTTGACCTTTACTTCTGATCTGAAATGGAACACATACATCAGGTCTGTTGCCAAGGGCGCTGGGAAAATGGTGGGATCCTTCTACCGCTCTAGAAGATATCTCACTACTGATCTAATTGTCTATGTGTATAAAAGCCAAGTACGTCCAAGGATGGAGTACTGCTGCCACATCTGGGTAGGGGCTGCTAAAAACAGCATATTCTGCCTTAACAGAATAGACTTCGTGGCTTAGTGGGGGATGCTCTTTTCCCTTCCTGGCAGCTTCTCTCCCACATTAGAGACGTTGCGAGCCTGTCTTTGTTTTATCGTTATTTTCATGGCAAGTGCTCGCCTGAGCTTCAATCTCTGGTCCCCCCTCGCCAATCTTTCACGAAAAACACCCGTCTAGCTGAAACCACTGTCATTAATTTTCCACACTCTTTATTTGTGCCTAAATCAAAACGTAGATTCCATGAGCATAACTTCTTTCTTAGAAGTGCTCGACTGTGGAACTCTCTGCCGTTTCCCTGTTTCTCACCTGACTACAACTTGGATGTCTTCAAGTCCAACATAAATTCCTGACAAACCGCCCCCTTAAGTAAAACACTATCAAATCTCCATTACTAACGATTTCTACGATACTATCCCGTTGATTACTGTGCACGTAATAACTCTTATTCCCTAGTGGCTTGTGGGCCTTGATAAGTGGTTACCTCTATGTAAAAAAAGAAAGAAAGCTATATGTATTTTAGTACAAGACGTTTGCATCATAAATATACTCACTCATTGTGCGTAGATTTATAGTTGGTATGCGTTACGATTTTAATAGAATGGAGAATCCCCGAAGGCGAATAGCTATACATGCTCTTTCGTGTTTATATATTAGTACAAAAATGTGCAGCATAGAGTGGAGAGGATATCATTACACATTTATCAACATTGTCCACTAAACTGAAAGAAACGTAGACGCTTAATGGTTCTTCGGTAATTACATAAAATGACTCATTATCATGATGAGCGTAATGATTAAATTACATAGGATAACGATTAACGCACATGTGTTACTAAGCGTTTCAGCTTCGGTGTCAACTCTTCAGTATATCTGTTTACGGGTTCTCCAGTAAACAAGTCGCCCAAGCATTTACGCAGAGCTCTTAAAAGAGACACCATTCCAGCTCATTCGCATTATGTATAATGTCCTTAGGCTTTATGTTAAATGTGCTGTATGGCAAACCTGTCGCTGAAATAATTTACGCAGCAGAGATTTTAAGGCTGACAAATTTGACTGATGGCGAGAGACTTCTAATTGACAACTCATGGAGCTATGCCCCAGATTTAGCGAAATGAGCACAGACACAAATATGGCAGGAATTAAGAAAAAAAAGACACTTGTGATCCAATAGGAAACGAGAAAATAAGAACAAAAAACATACTAAGGCAAACTGGACCGACGACTAACCTTTATAGGCTACTATAAAGGCTATGAAGCAATGAAAATTCTGCGCTTACCGTTAGGGGATTAACGGGGACAACCCGATGTTGAACTTTTCTAATTATATAGACCAACGATTTTTATAGCATTAACCGAAAACTAGGGACTTTACCTCAACACCTATAACTTTAACCGCAAAATTGAATTCACCTATCTATTGCCTCATTGAATATTCTAACCAATTATAAACCAAGAAAAACTACTGAGAACTGGTGTAAAGTAATCTATTTTTATAAAAATAACATGTTGTCAAGTGTTCCAAAATGTGACATGTTAAGTGTTATTTAATAAATGTTTCGATCGATGTGACGACCTCTTCAGGTGTATCTTGATGAACACAAGGAATCCTTGTGCCGAACTCGGAAACTGCACGGAAATTTAGATAGAATGCTTTATTTTATCCAGGAAGTTTAGTTTTGTTAGTCCTGACTAAGTTGAGCTCATAATTCGCAATGCTTTTTTTTTGTTAGAACCGTTCGCACTCAGGATTTAACCATTTTCTCACTAGTGACACAACTTTAACGACATAAATATTCTCGAGTTCCACAGAAAATTTCCCAGAGTTCGACAAGATCCAAGTGAAAATGTAACGTTATATCTACTAGAACGTGTTGCAAATAATCAAGATGAGAACAGTTGCCCGAATACACGTAATCCGAATAAACAATCGCCATCTCCAAAAAATCAGAACCGTGAAAAGTACTTCGTTCGCAACACGGAATCAATATATGAAGCACATTTAATAAATGGTTAAACACCTTTTATTCTATATCGGCTAATGAAATAGGGGAATTTTACACTAATTCAAATATACCTATAACTGCGGTATATTCCTATTCTACGAAGCAATCAAAAGTATAAACAGAGAACACGATTGTTCTCGAGTAATCATGTCCTCTTCCTATAAATTCAACACTAATGGCGGATTACAGTTTATATTAGGTTTTTCCAGTAATATTGTGAGAATTGTGTTCGCACTAATATCATTTTACAAAAAAAGCTTATTTTACTTGAACACAGACATAGTAAGTAAACATGTTAACACGTTATTTTGGGGTACGTGCTGGTGATACAGTATAACGGTTTTCTATGACGATAATATACAATTTGAAAATTATTTGTCGCATTATCACATTTCAAGTATAAATCAATTGGTAAGAGAAATCTAAAAATATACGTTTTTGATAGAAATTTCTCCAGACAAAGCGTGACGACACTTGATGGCAAGAGTAAAAAAAAAATAAATAAATAAACACTCTAAGATCGAAAAATAGTCAATGATAATTGTTGTATAAATAAACACCAATTTAGAAAACAGCATTTTTTCGTCTTTATCAGAAGCATCAGGTATGGACAAAATAAAGGAAACTCGAATTACTAGCCTGATGAATGATAACAGTAAATCGACCTTTTACTCAATATTCTGTAAGTCAAACTTGGCGATTGGTGAAAATATATCTATCCTAATAAGTTATTTTATTCCCAAACATATGCGTTCCGGTAAATAATTGCACATTTGTTGGACTAATTTTAACACCACTTTGTTTTCTTTTCGACTAACAGGTCACTCGGCGTTGCCCAGTCAGAAAATAAGCATAAATATATTTTATTTCATGCAGAGTACTTATCAGTCCAGAGCCAATTGTCTATAGATTATTATCCAACATATAGTAAGGATTTCCAAAGTTATAACAAATATGAGCATCAGTTTGAACCTAAACTAGTACTCTTTAGTGCTTTAGCATTAGTCTTTATTCATCTTGCTAGCGTCTTTACCATCTGAGCAACGACTAGTCAGATATGAAATGTAAAACATAAAAAAAAATAAAAATAAGCGACTTTGAGTTATTGATAATTAATGTTGTGAATGCGCACAAATAAAAGTAGGAGCAATATTTTATTTGACTTATCTTCCAGAGTCACCGGAGTTATCAATTTAGCAATTTCTGTCGGCGAAAACAAAATTTGAAAATGTGCTACGTCCAAATACCATATATATCAATTTTACATTTTTCAGACAAAATATTCAATCAGGAGTTTGGAAGAGACTTTTTGCACACATACCGACAAGGTCACACACACACGTATATATGTCTATTGATGTTTTCCTCTGCTAGACCCTTTTTAATCTTATATCCTACGTAATCATGCAGAATGTAGAACCGATGCATAAGGCAAATCAGCTTGAGAGCAAAATGAAATCAATCATCTAATAACAAACCATGACAAATTAATTTATTATCGCTCGATTTTTAAAGGAATTTGCACATTTGTTTACCTTTCTGTACTTGCCCGCATATGAATGTCGGAGTATATGGAGTTCGATTTAATATTTTTTAAATAGAAAACAAGGCTTTTAATATCAGTGTCAGAGCTGAAATGCTCAACTTTATTGGTATATACATTAACTAACTTTAAAACTACCACTTAACTGGTAATATCGATAACTCATGTATTACTAAAATAATGCAAATATTTTCTTTATACGCACGCCGCATATTTATGACGATATGTTCCTTATATCCCCAATAGTTTTAACGAGATACTAGAAATGATATCGCTGTACACATTATTAGTACACCTACCACTATGTGCTCTGAAACCGATATAACACTATTTACATAGGAGTAGACGTAATAGTAATGAGCTCTCGAAGAAAATTAATCTTTTACCATACAAAAATTGGCATGTTTACACCACCATTTAACTCTTGGTAAAACTTTATGAATGACAAAACCCTCGTTTAAAAGCTATCTTTCTTTAAATAACGTTCATTATTAACGAACATGACTAATTAAATAAAGTTGTTTCTCATAAAACAAGTAAACACATTTCAAACTATCAAAATATCAACTCCTACACTTGGAAAACATGTGTTTCTATTTGTTCTTTCTCCAATTACAGCGTGTTATCTCTTCGGCGAAATGTAATTTTATTGCGCTTTGAAACATTCGTTTCAATCAAATAGAAAAGAATTTGAGCCGCTTCTTTAATTCTATAATTTTACTAGCCGACTACCCTGCGTTGCCCAATACTAAAATGCGATTTAATATATTTTAGTTTATCAAGATTTACTGTACATTTTTATAGAGTAAATTCCTTATTGAGCATTATATTGTACCCAATATATGAAAATGATTTCGAAAATAAAAAAAAAAGAATTGACTTAAGTACCATCAGCTAGAATCAAAACCAAACCATTCTAGCCGTTATTTAGGGCGTTTAACTTCGTCTTTACCGTCTGAACTATCGCTAGATGGATGCAAAAAGCTAAACATTAAGCGGGTTTTAGGTAAAATATATATGGACGGATGCTCAGAAGTTAGTCGATTTACTCTAGCGAATGTCGACTTTTTTTTCAATTTTGCACATTTATCAGACTAAAAACCAAATCGAAAGTGCCTCGAGGTCTAAATATACTACATATCGAGGTTCATGTCTGGATTAGATTAATATTCAGAGAGGAGTTTGGTACCAACGTTTTTCTCGGGCTAAAACACACACTATGTTTTATTTTTACCGTTTTATCTGTTTAGTTACATATGTTTCGGATGTTGGACCATGTTTACGATCCAACAGTCTCGTCAGACTTTACAGAACACTCTTCAGGTTTTTACTAATTACCAGTTTTACCATATATATATGTCACTTTGCTAGAAAAAACTCAAAGTTATATGCGTATAAATAAGGCGATATACTATACTATTATTAACAGTAGGCAGCAATAACTTTATGAATGACACAAAATAGATATTACACTATCTCCCTCCGCATTAGGAATTTAAATGTTCATTAGTGTAAAATATTACAAGAAACTTAATCGAACATTAATATAATAGTAGAGTTTCTGTTTCACATATTGACGTACGAGTAATATTTCTGAGTCTACAGATCGAAAGCTTATGTCTTATACCTTGTTATACAACTACTTTCACGGAATGTGTCCTGATAATCTTATTACTATTAGAAACCTTTCAAGGAAAATATAGCCGACAGCGTCGACATTCGGCAATATCTTATCTTTACACTGTAGACGTACCCACACGTTGACAACTTTCGACTTCAATGGCCTCTTTCTTCGGACTGCTTGCTTCATATCTGATTCTAGGAAAATACGAAATCGTAAATTTTGAAAGTAGACATGCTAATATATCTACATAGAATTCTACTCATTTCATCCTCGTAAGCATTCGTGAACCTATTGCACGGAATCGTTGTTTCTTCGTGTTTTTAAATATTCCTGTATTACTGCTTTAGCAAATAAACCAATCAGACTATTACTCATACACCCATTTATCACAGCAAGTTGAGATGCGTTTTTTAGACAAATATTTACTGAACCCTTTTATTTGGGGATTATGAAAGTGTCTGCAGCTAAGCAAACAGAAATGTGTTATTGAATTAGAAAAATGGGTTACACATCATTAAGGCAGTAGTTTTATAATTTAAACGCGGGTTTGAATCTCACCTGCGTTTAAAGACGTAACTACAATCTTTCATAAATTATGACATAACCTGAAAAAAAATTAAAACATTTTTGTACTAAATGACTAAAAGTAGTCAAGTAAATCGGCAGTAAGGCAAAATGAATTTTTCTAAAAAAATATTTCTCCAAGTTGATAAATGAAAAATCCGGAATTGCAGTTTTATACGAAAAGACTGTTTATGCATAAAAATATCAACAGACACATTTTTCGAACTAGTAGAACGCGGTAGGAACTAAGTAAAAATTATAAAAAAAAACGTCTATTTTTCTGCACCTGTTGTCTCACGTAAGCGGCTACATAGACGAAGCAGACGGGTTCAGAAGTATAGAAAATAAAACACAAACTGCGAAATGTACTGCAAATATTAGTTGAACTGTGAGTGTGTGATGCATAATTAATCTACCCCAACTACATAAATGTATCATGAGGCAGTGTTCATTGGGTAAGGTAAACCAAACTGCCCCAAACACAATTTGCGTTCGAGTGTTTCGAACGTTAAACGGTACATAACCGTCACAGACCTAATAGTCCGTTTCCAACTTCTAACTGTCGTGAATTGTCGCAAGACTCATTGCCACTCCTAAAAATATCCGTAACCTAGAAGCATATACACTTCCATTGTTCAGTCCTCTTTTCTCGTTCATTCTACACCTTAATTTAGAACCTTATTTTAGTTTCCTTCCTGCGCATTGATGAACAACTTCCTATACCATTGTTCTACTAATACACTTATTTTCTTTTTTGTCAGGTTTTACTCATTTTAAAAATATTTATAACGCTTGCAAATTTCGTTCTCAAGAGCAGTATAACATGCCAACTGAACTTTACTAATTCCTTTATTCAGTGCGCCATGGATCATTGCAAGGTGTAAAAGTAGCTTAAAAGAAGTTATATATTTTAACTATGCATCGTATTCCTGCATCCGTGGATGATAAGATACCAGTTGTGTTTAAATTAAACGATAGTAACACCGTTAACCAATACTAACGTAATTAACCATAAGTTATTGAAGCGGAGAGTTAAACCAATAATCTCTTATTAAACTTGTTTGCAATGTTTTATAGTATCAATGTTAGATAGACAGCCGAGTGATACGCAACAGAAAAGGACTGGGACTCTACAAAAATCATCTACGACTTTTAATTTTGTAAATTCAATGTGCCCGAGTTTATCCGCTTGATTTAGCATGAAATATTAGAATTTAATGACAATGTTACAACTCGAAAATGAAAAAAAAACCTAAATCTATAGAAAACATTAAAAACTTACAAGGAATACGTTCTGTACATTAGTTTTCACACGTTTTGTTAAAAAAAAAAATGGAAAAGTTTGAATATAAATTCTAAAAAAAAAAAAAAAAAATCAAATCCATTATAATTGACAAAAAAATCCTACTTCATAATTGACTTGGGATTTTTTTCTCAGACGTTCAGAGATCTATATTAGAAAGAAAAATAAAATTGAAAATGTCATTGTCTTGTCGTTGTATGTGATATTTAGTCACGACCTGGAGGCTACAACACTTGCCGTCGGGGTATCAACGACAACACCGCAGGTATTTAACACGATAATCACGCGCAATATATGAAATACATAAAGAAACAACTTACAAAAATTAATTTATTCGCATAAACAGAAGGAGATCGCGTATAAAATTATTATTAGTTTGAGAAGAAAGTTTTTGTGAAAGGTTTTGTTTTGATTTCAATGATATATTAATTTACATATGATTTTAAAGGGTGCTTTTTGCTGTATTATTCGTTTAAATTACAAACTGTTGTCTTTTCAGAATGTTGAATACAAAATGGAAAAACAAAAGCAAATTCGTGAAATTTTGTTTCGAAAAGCTATTGAAACAGTTCGCGATATCAACAGAGCATTTGGCCCAGGAACCTCTACTGAACGCACCGCACAATTGTGGCTTAATAAATTTGGGGGCGACGATCAGTCCTAAAGATAATGAGCGTAGTGGTCGGTCATTGGATGTTGACAGCGATCACTTAGTAGCCTTAATCGAAGCTAATTCACGTATAACTGTTCGAGAACTTGTTTCTGAATTAGACGTAATGTATACGACGATTTCCAACTCCATTAGGGATTGGTAAATATGTGCCCCACGAATTGAACGACAACCAAAAGAAACGCAATTCTGAAGTGTCATCTTTTTTACTCAAGAACGACCAGTTTATCGATCGTATTGTGACATGTGATAAAACAGGCGGCGGCTCACATCTCCGTTGTTAGACGCTTACGAAGCTCCACGACACTTTCCGAAACCAGAGTTGCACGAAAAGAATGTCATGCTGACTGTTTGGTGGTCTACGACCAGTCTAATCTATTACAATTTGTTTATACCGGTGTAACCTTTTACAGAAAATGAGCTTTCAAACATACGTTTAGCGTTGTCTTTTAATGTTAGATTAATATTTTCAAGTGGCTTTTTGATGCATTTGATGAGTATTTTGTTGTTCTTTTCATTTATTGTCAGGTGTGTGATTCATCTGTACACACGGCCTACTTATCAAACATACGTATCCAACATGTCAGCTTACGTACTATCAACCAAAATGTCAAGAAGGGGAAACGGTCTAAAAAAATAAATAAATAAGAGTACATTTTCCCGAGCAAATAATTAAGGGCCAAGAACGGGTAAAACGGGTCATTTTCTTCTAATGCATATATGTTTCTCCTTGCTTCTACGTACATGGTTAAAACTGTAAAACTAAAAACGATAAATATGTATCGAGCAAATTTATGTCCTAAGACTAATTAGTTTTTGATAAATGTTGAAAGAGAAACCATACGGTTTCTATATTTCCCACATATTTAAGACGTTTTGTTCAGAAATATTCTGTCCCACGTACATTGCAGCTTATTAACGCGTAAAAGACTTTTTATAATGTAAATATTCAAATAACTTTAACGTAAGTGATAACATTCATAAAAGTTATGCCTTGGAATATGACTACCATCTGCTTTTCTTTAATGTGCAACAGTTTGTAAAAGCTCCCAGTATATATAAAGCAGTAGCGTCCGCGTGTGTGTGTGTATATACAACTCTCCTACAACACACACTACTAGACCTATCATGATGATGGTACCCTATTTAGACATAGTGCGCACTATTTTCTAAGGAAAAGGTCAAGGTCATATCCTATCTATATATACTCTCTTACATCTTATACCAGTAGACCGATCATGATCAAACTTTACATGATGGTCTCCGACCTACAGATAGTGCACATATTTTTTAAGCTCAAAGTTCCGCACAGAGCGTTGGTATCTTTACTAGTATAATACAATATATGAGAACTTACGTAAATATTTATGTAAATTAATCTACATCTGGCATTGCCTTTATAATCCTGTAGAATATTCGCCATCTATATTTTAATCTCATCTGTCAGTTTAATTGTATGTATATATGTGTGTATGTCAGCCTTAAACCGTCGACAGAGACTACGGATTTTAACGAGATTGGTATCGTTTTGTAAACTCGACTCTTCAGACGATAAATATCGAGAAATTTGCTAAAAATATTAATTCTTTTACCTTCAACTTGACACTTTCCTACAGGGAGGAGTCGCTTTTTTCGACGATATTTTCGAAAGCCACACCCTCTTTTCGATTAACTATCCTTAATTTAAATGATCGTATCTTCCGGTCGGCAAAAATGTCACATTTTTTCACGATTTTCCTCCCTTCGTGATACGGGTTCGAGCCTGCCTGTTTACTACCACATTTTTTTTTCGCTCAGCACTCACCGCCAAACACCCGGCCAACGCCTGGCACTCAGGATAGTAAAAAGATAAATAGAAGTCGTGTTCTTAGAAGTTTGTTTTATATATATATATATATATATATATATATATATATATATATATATATATACGTGTGTGTGCATTCTAGTAGATTTATCAACCAGATTCATTGTTATATCAGCATATATATTTTATTTGACAATAGCAAAGACCGTTATAAAAGTCCGGATGACTTGTTTAATTTTTTTTATTTTGAGGTGAAAAAATTATTTTGTAAATGTTTAGAATAAATAAATAACCTTATTAAACATATGAGTTGGGTATATTTCCTTTCTACATAAATAATTTAGTTAAGTCTTTATCTTTTATCCTCAACTAAAGTTTATTCTGCTATGGCGTACTATTTTTCACTCGATTGTCTGCGAGAGTAAACTTTCTTTGAGTTTCCAGTAATGGATCGCAATTGATGGTTTTATTTATATTTGTTGCCGGATGTGCTTTTGTGTTCGTGATATCTGATTCTAAAACCTGCTGAGGTAACAACTCCCTAATGTTTCTTGTTACATTATATATATTAAAGAGTAAACGGGTTGTACATGTTTTTATGTTATGTTGGCTGGCGGCTATTTAGATTTTTCTATGGTCGATTGTAAAATACAAGGTTGTTTTCAGCCAAAACCATTAATCTGAATACATTTTACCGGTGTCAATTTAATTGAAATGTTGTTAGAAATTTACATCTGTTTCACGTCTTTTTTCAGAAAAAATTGGACCAAGAAAGACAGATGAATAATTCAAACCTGACGACCGATAAACGTGTCTTCATTATCAAATGTTTTACAAAACCGACGACAGAAGAGAGAAATGCCGCTAAACTGTAAGAGGATATGTGATGTCATAGTAAAAAGAAAAGCTATCTAACTGAATGCGTAGCATCTACAGGTTGTTCTCGAAGAAAATTTCTAGTGTCGAAAATATTTACTTGCTGTAACGTCTTATTTAATAAGCAACATTTTTTTTCTAAAATATATTTCAACTTAGAGGTTATCTTTTTGATGAAATAAGAATGATTAAGACAGATGATGCTTGCAAAGTGATTAACGATATTAACTAATAAACAATGTATCAATTATAACCCAATGTGTTCTACTGAAATAATTTCACTAAAGATATTGGCAAACTTCACACGCTCATTCGTGTAAGTACCCTCCGATTTTCTAGGAAGAATTCTAACGCGAAATATGTCGATGAAACCAATGCCATCAACAGAATTATCCTATTAGTATGAACTAAACGAATTAAATAGATATGATTATCACATGAATGCTACCTCAACGTAAAACTCTGCAAGCGTAACTGTTTAACGGAAAAACCTAACAAAAGATTCAGATGTCCGTCTTTCACAGTCACTTAACTCAGTGGAAAATGTTTTTCATAACCAGTGTTTCTCTGTAGAAAAGAACATTTAAATGGAGTTGTAAAATACATAAGCGGCAGTGGTATTACAATATTTCTAAATTTTACGTGAAAAGTAGTCACAATTATTATATATCCGGTGTGTATGTGCGTGTATATACCAATAGTGTCAGTATGTATATTAGCTTATTGGTGTTAAACCCGTTGTGATATGTGATTGGTATTGTGTATATAACAATACATAACATTTATGATCCTCTAAAATGTGTTGTAATATATGATTGTTTTCTGGTTTCTATTGCGTGGTGTATGGATAAATATATTAACGATTTATCGAAAGGATTAAACAAGAGACGAACATCCTTGTCAGTGGGAATACCAGCAAGAGACACATACCTCCAATCCTCCTTTCATGCATCGTGAAATAAAAATGCTTTTCTCATAGAAGTGAAAACTCCAAGGCCGGAATTATATATGGATATTTCATCTATTCCTACTGGGGTCCTTTTCAGAGTTGACACGCATTGTATACGACTACATATTGATGAGTCGCTTTCTACTAACTTCCATGGGTGACATTATCCGAAATCTCGGGGCAGAAGATCCCCACTCCGTCCGCTAATGCGTTCGATCTAGAACTTTTCGCTCTCGTAACTAAACTTCTACGTGTCCCAAGCCATCATTTTAATGATGTCATCGCTCACATACCCAAAAATCCTTGTCTAGTTTTTTGTCACATATCTTTGTTTACTATTATTGTTAGCTGAAATTTTATCTATCAAGTTAACAGCAAGTTACGAGTAACATACCTGAGAACTATTGAATGTAAATATTTAAACTTAAGATAACTTTTCGCGTCGATAGCTTTGTATATCTAAACAAGTACAATTATAATCGACTATTATAATACCCATCTTAATGGACTATTTTTATTTTTGCGGTAAACTAACCATATAAGACAACGTGCTTCTCACAGGTTATGTCTGCACACTTAAGGTCCATACTACAGGACTTTGGTCTGTATTTTGGTGATTGGTGCGGTCGTTGAGATACATGTACACAGAAGTGAATTATATTCATAAATAAATCTACGAGTACGTCCTTTAGCGTTCACGATTGTAACAGACATAATGCCAAGGCAAGCAGGTCAGTACTTTATTTTCCTACATCTAATTTCTTTACGATGGATTGCACTGAATGTAACCAAAAAGCTTCGGACAAATTCTTCCCTTATACAAATCATCTTCATTTTACACGCTTTCCCGGATCAAAGCAAACTTATTTAAAATTGCAACGAAACCGATTTTCACGTATTCACCTGTGTGCTCGCAACATGTTCGCTTGATAGCAAGTAACTAGATAGAGTAATACGATGCTGATACACTTATTGTTTTGAATATTTAAACAGCTGAGGAGAACTAAACGATCATAACGATAGTTACGCTGTAAACCTATATACAGAGAAAAAGGCGTTGCTAGGGATTTCATGGAAATATTATGTAGGTAAACACCATATTTGTTTTGATGTGTAATAGTATATTGGCAAGAAAATTAAATTTGGAAACTCTTCGTGTGTTTATTTTTTAATATATTGGTAAAATTCGATATACATCGTATATACCTACATCGTTTACTTTTTAAAATGTGTTAAATCCACTTTAAATAGTTATTTACAGACGTTCATACATTCGTCGTTAGTATTGTTCATAGCGGCGTAATTACATGAACTGCAAAGATACGTTATACAAACAAGCTTACATTGTTTGACTGGCTCTGTCGATTACTGTGCTTCCTCTACTGTAAGAGAATAATAAAGATATAATTATATTTTTATACATCAGTGACTAGCATTCATTAAGCACATTACAGGAGTATAGCATTGTCTCATCCTATGATTATGTGTAAGAACTTAAGCGTAATTAACTCAATTGATTCTGAATCATCGATATTATACATACATTAGACGAATAGGATCGCACTAGCCGAGAGACAAGGCCTGTTAAATGAGAATGACGACAGGCAAAATAGGTAAAGCAACATTTGTCGAGCAGATTTGATAATTATTTTGATAAAAATAAGATTGAACATTGTAAAAAAAAAAGGAGAAAAAAAAGGAAAACAATTTATAGGTAAAATTTACCCTGTTCATTATAAATAAAAAATATAAAAATAAGAATCAATTTAAATAGAACGTGGACCTTGCATTAAAAGATGCACGCGGATGCTCACGCACTTAAGACTAAAATTCGTGTTTTATTTCATTATGAAGGATTAAAAAATAATTTTGAGATATTTACTCAAAGAACCAAACAAAATCAACGAAGGATAATTACATATGAACACACGCACACACACACACACACACACACACACACACACGTATATGTATACATTGATTTTATCAAAGAATATACTTTTAACAGACAAAACGAACCAAGATAGAGAAATCTCAAAACTGCTAAAAGAGCAATAAATATTTTTCATATTTGCACAATTTTATAATTTAACCAAAAGTAGTTTTTTTCCGTTCTATCTCGATTTTGATTACGTTAGCAAAACCATCTTCCAAAAGGCAGGAAGAAAGTAATTATAAAAAAAAATGTCATAAGCAAAAGCTCGAATAAATCCTTTCTTATATTAAAAACCTCCCCAAAGGTTTCCTGATTTTCTTTCTTTTTTTTTCAGTTTCGACAAGTACGTTTATCGTTAAGAATTACGCATATTATTCGCCCGCTTCATCGTGGTTTTTTGGTAAAGCAATTCCAAATAAATGCGTACGAAAATATAACTGGTTGTTATGAGATTTCTTCTGGTCAAGTAACTTGTTTGCAAAATGCATCTGCTAACAATGGCGATGTCAGATTATAACACGTCAACTTACAACGGAACAATTTCTTACACGGGGGAAATATATTAAAGATCAAAAGTAATAAAACTAGAGATATGAGTAAACAAAGTATCAAAACATTAAAATATTAGGAATACAATATAAAATATTAAATAATTAAAAAATTAAAATTAGGAAAATATTAGGAATAAAAAATGTAAAATGTATATATTACGAACCAATATTACAGAATTTGTCAAGAAAATGTATATATATAATTATAAAACTTAAAATGACCTGGTAACGAGTGTTGTAACCCAACATCCGGTTTATGACTTCATGTTGCGCGTGCGGACATAAACAAACCAATAACAGCGTAAATAAATAAACAGTAATCGCTACTTTTACAGAATTTGACCTGCCCACTGGCATATTAACGTTATTATTTAGAAATTATTATTTAAGATAGGAAGGGTGGGGATGTTTTGCAAGTATTTTGTATTAAAACTATACTGTCGCAATTTTCTTACAAATAAAGCAACGTTGACCCGTTGTCAACGTATTGATTTACTGTGTACGTTTTCAGCGTCCCAATTGTTCGTTTTTCGCATTTAAATTATCCAAATAAACAATTGTTAATACTTTCTGCATTTTTTTTTACATCGTTCATATCCGTATTACGTTTAACCACTTATAATTAAATGGCTGTAAGTTTTTTTTTTCAAAAATACACAATTATAAACAGAACGGTTCCTAGAAATCTATCTATATTCTTTTTTCATTTAAATATTCTTTCTGTCGCAAAACTATTTTCTTTACGCCACAAGTTTCACACTCATACATTTAATCCACAGTTAATATACCATACTGACTCAACGAGTCACGGGTAGTCTAGTATATATATAAAATGCGTACGTTTTATACCAGTGAAAGAAATATGTTCATCCAGTCATATTTGGTCCTTATGTTTTATTAAGCTTAAGGCTATGCCAACCTCTAAAACTAAACAGCGTACATTATTTTAATTACTATAAACATAATAGCATTAATGATGTGTCACACTGAGTATGTTTCATTACATATCTTCACTAATAGTTTTAGTCCAATTTTCGTGTGAAATATAGGAGCCTTCAATAAGTTCAGAAATTTTCGTATATGCACTTTTAATGAAAGTATACACATGAAACTAGTGCCCTTTGAAGTAATCTCCTCCGGATGCAATGCACTTGTACCGTTCCTAATAATTTCTGGAATGCCTCAATGAGCGTCCTCTTCTGAGAGAATGAAAATGACTCGTCACAGCCTCTTATCTCCTCAATCCTCTTATAACGACAGTCGTTTAGGTTTTCCTTGAGCTTTAGGAGTAACCAAAAGTCACATGAAAGAAAAGACTGGGTTATATGGAGGGTGAGAAACCGTTTGATGCCCATCTTTGTCAAATAGTCTGTGACAAGGATAGTGTCTTAGACTGGTACATTCGCACAACTCTTCATCTTCAGTTCCTCACGAATAATTGTGTGTTCATATCCCACATTGACATTAAACTTTGCCCTTGCTGCCTCTATAGACACAAAACGGTCCTTATCTATTATTTGGCCAATCAGCTCTGGCGTTTTGACGTTCTACTTTCACCCCACGCCTACTTCTACCTCACATACTCAGTATCTTTTATGAACCTCTCATATTACTCCAAAACTTATACCAGAGATATGCAAGATGTTCTAAACGCAGTATGGCGTATTCCATACGATTCTGTGACAATTTTCAAGTATAAATTAGAATGCTATTGCATACCTTTCATTCTAATATGCGCTGACGTTACGAGAGGTGTGCAATAAGTAATGTCACTGACCCACTTTTAGTTGTCTGATCGAGCTGAAATTTTGCATGTGGAATGATTTATATCTCTTCGGATTATGTGGCGAATTACAGCTCTGAACTAATTGTGGTTTCTGTTTTACAGGTGTTTGAACTGAGTCAGGTGTGAAATGAAGCCTGTTGACTGTTGAGGAGTGATCCGCATTTTGTATTTGAAAGGACGCACACCAGAGGAGACTTTTGATGAAATGAAAGAAACTTATGGTGATAATGCCCCATCATATGACCTTGTAAAACGCTGGCATCGTGAATTTAAACATGGCCGGAAGTCTGTGGAAACAGCTCCCAGACCTGGTCGCACCCGTTCTGTCATTGATGAGGCATCTGTCTGTCAAGTTGAGGCTACCATTTTGGAAGATCGGCGCATTACTATTCGCCAAATAGCCCAAGATGTCAAGATTAGTACAGGGTCTGCGGAAACTATCATGCATGACCATTTACATATGCATAAGGTGTCTGCCAGATGAATTCTCAGGTTGCTCACACCATTCCAAAAGCGAGAACGCACCGAGTGCTCGAGGATGAATTTGGAGATGTGCCAAGAAGATGAGTCAAAGTTTTTCAAAAGACTGATTACACAGGATAAAATCTGGGTCCATCACTACCGAAGACTCATCGTAATGTGTGTGTAGATAGCCATGTATATGTATCATATATACGCCCGTACTTCTGATCTGGCGACCTGCGAGTTGTGGACCGTAGCGTTGTCCTGCAGGAGGAGAGTACTTTCACTGATCTTGCCCCGCTTCTTGATTTTGATAGCTTCCCTTAATTTCCTCAAAATGAAGCATAAGCTCCTGTAATTGTGGTACCCTTTGCCAGGAAAGATATATATATATATATATATATATATATATATATATATATATGTGTGTGTGTGTGTCCCTCTTTTTACAAATGCTATATTGCTGGTCTAAATTTCTTTATTAATATTATTGTTTAGAGTTGTTTTTTCCCGCTTCCTTTGTTCCAGCTTGTTTGACCACACTGTTTACACACATATTTCCGTGTTGAATGTCTCTGTGAGGATTTTACATTTTACAAAAGTGGTAAGATCACATTGAAAACCTTGGTAGGAAAGCTCTGGCCGGTGGTCATACTTTGAAGACCGCTTGCGTAAATAATAAGTAACTATCTTCTTTAACCTTTTTATCTACGAAACGGTCATCTGTGTGAATTAATCTTTTTTACTGTCTTTTGTTCTAGGTGTGAAACAACCTACCCCCACGGATGCTTTTTATCTGAATAAAATATAATGACTATATAGAATGGCGGTCGGGATATCGGCAATGAATGCACTATTCACATAGTATACTTGTTCATATCATTAAACAATTTCACAAGGTAAAATTAGAGCATGCAATAAGAAAATGAAAACTGAGAATAAACCCCTGGCAAAACAAAACAAAACAAAAAAAAAACAAAAAAACAAAACAATATATCTGGTGTAAAGTAAGGTTTTAATGTCTGACAGGTTTTCGTTTGTATGATAACTTTTATATATAAAACGTCTATTTCAAGCAATTAAATGTATATTATACGAGTATATTTGAAAGATAATCGACTTAAATGGCGTATTAATAGCTTTTCTCATGATATCGATGCGTTAATTAGTTTGAAGTTTTCATAATGCCATTTATATATTTCATTTAAATATTTGAACTTCACTTATAAAAATGAATATCTCAATTTTATTTATCTCTATAATATTTACAGGTTCTGATAGGTTTTGAATTCGTTTATCGTATGCAAACAGAAACATCTTAATGACAACGGAAACATGAGGCTATTTGAATATGGCAGAG
Organism: Euprymna scolopes; assembly: GCF_053919585.1. Lineage (NCBI taxonomy): Eukaryota > Metazoa > Mollusca > Cephalopoda > Sepiida > Sepiolidae > Euprymna > Euprymna scolopes. The sequence continues at coordinate 110,835,427 of NC_136485.1, forward strand.
GAAATATATTACGGCAATAGATTTTATAATCTCAGTACAATAGTTCGAATTCAACGTGAGTCAACTAAATCGTAACATAAAAAAAAACAATGTTTTGATGCTTTTTGGGATAATTCGCAAAAAGTAGGTAGAAACGGATTCCAACAGGAATTCAAAGCGAATTATTTTTACTTAGTGTAATTAGTTTTGAGAATAAAAATAATACATGATTATATCTATCGCAGTTACTGAAAACATAGCATTTCTAAGTTCATGAACTTTCAACTGCTTTACGTAGAACTAGCTAAAACGCTATAAAACACTCTAAAAACAAAGGGACAAAAGTGTGGGTGTTAACTCATTTAATACAATTCTAAGTCACTTGAAAGAAATTCTAATTGCTACAAGTAATAGCTACGGTCCCCAACGTAAAACGTACACATCGAAACCTAGGGACAATTATCCATACTTTCCATATTTATTCCTCGAAAATAAATTTGCCAGAATATATGACGACTGTATACAATATTGCTCGCATTAAGACAATGGATGGAAGGGTTGCACTTCATAGAACATATAGTAAAAACCTTCTGAAGAAAACAACACGCACTAACTGATACTGATTTGAACATTGGCAAATAAATTAAGCTGAAATAATATAACTGTAAAATTAAAATGTGCCATAAACTAAAAAATCAGATATAGAAGCACTATCATACTTTAAACATTCAGATGTAAAAGGAATACTATACGTTTAGCATTCAGATGTAGAAGCAAACACATACTTTCAGGATTTAGATATAGATTGGTTGGTTTGTCGTTTTTGTTTTACGGAATATGACCATTTTCAGGTAATTTAATGCCGAATCCAGTGATTCGGAAGGAATTTTTTTTTTCATAGAATATATTTTTTTTTTTCAAGTAGCTTCTTAACCCATAGTTGGGATCCTAACAGGTACTACCACTCCGGGTCAGAGTGGACCTGGGAGCAATGGCAATTAAAGGATAGCTCCACGCTCCCCAAAGCCCGCGAGCTGGGACCTCACCATCGGATATAGTTTAAGGTCATATATAGGACCTTTACGTGTAGAAGCAACAACATACCTTCAGCATTCAGATGTAAGGCAAGAATATACTTTCATCATTCATATGTAGAAGCAAGAAAACACCTTTAGCATTCAAATGTTGAAGCAATACCATAATTTTAGCATTTCGATGTAGAAAGAGTACCATAATTTCAGCATGAAGATGTAGGGGCAGTTATATATTTTGCCGTAATTAGAATTTAAACAAAGATGAATTGTAAAGAACCCTAAAATTTAGCGGCATGAATGAAATCGATGTCTTCGTTAAATCTAAACAGAAAATGGATACAGCTTGAAATAGTAGCTGCGAATGCCATTGGAAGTAAGCGTTGTGCAATATTCAACTACACTTCTGAATTAGCACTGTTTGCGTTGAGTGGCAAGAAGAGCTAGACGAATCGAAACAATGCCGATACAAGCGGAGAGCACCTATTTTAGTACTGATCAGGCTCGACGTTGCGTAACTTCAGTTACCTAACGGAAACCGATATGTTAATGTGATCAATGTAATATTATTAAAAGGAAAAGGCAGCCGAAAGAGTCGATCGTGTTTTAGGCGTTTCTCTTTACCCGCCAACTTTTCATTAATGGTATTTGGCGTGTGATATTTGTTAGTTGCTTTCTGTTAAGAAAATCAAATTGAAATTCAGATTGTGGAAAGAAATGCTAAGTCTCCTCAATTGAGAAACTAGGCCGACTTTATTTTAGTGAAGCAAAGCATGCTTCCTAATAGACTTTGTGGAAGTAAATCTTCCGACAATAAAGATGATGCAATTTAACACTCTGACGATATTCCTCCACAGAGAATCGGCGAGTTTCTTTGATTAGTGTAGCAATTAGTTTAAAATTCTGTTGAGGTTTCTCTAAGAAAAAAATAGCTACCAACCGCTAAAGAAATCCAATAACTATTAACCCTTATTCAACAGTTGTTTTAGCTGACGATGAAGAAACGAGGTAGCACAAATGCCACGCATTTACCGACAGTTCATTTTTTTTAATCTATATTGATATATCTGAATTGTCATTATAAATATTCGGATTCATAATTGTGTATTTTATGACTTAAGCTGATAAGGAATCCGTATTTTCTTGAAAGTAAAGAGAACACTATATCGATCTTTATATAATATACGAAAGAACACATTGTGCGAACTTAAC
>NC_136485.1:110847648-110867648 GCF_053919585.1 Euprymna scolopes
TCTTTTCAGAATATGTATATTAGAACTTCTGTTGCTAATAATCTAACTTGAGTACCGTTATAAAAAATGTGGGACGCCTGCAAAATCTAACCGAAATATCACATCGGTTGAAATGTTTCGAATAGTAATTAGCTAAAATAATGAGATTTAAGTGTTAATAGTCTTCAAAGATAAGATTTACATACTTTTGTTTCGGTAGATATCATTTTATGTGTTTATACTTGCGAAAAATGTAATTTTAATGCAATGTTTTTATTGTTTTTTGCATTTATATTTTTATAGTGAGCTTCATCTTTTTATTCCGGGTGGCAATTGATAACATTGAGGTTCAAGGTTCGATTCGTTATGCTAGAGGCGAGGTATTTCAACCAGGAAAGCCACAGAAGAGATTTGTGCTTCTGACGATGAAGGAACAATTGCATATTCAGCTATCTCCAAGCAGTGCACTCGTATGATTCTGGAGACATGAGTCTTAAAGATAAACCTAGTTCGAGACGGCCGTTAAAGTTGGATAATGGAAATTTGCAAACCGGGTTGACATTGAGCCTTTATCGAGCACCCAAAAATTGGTTGAGGTGTTTGGAGTAGGCAAATTAAATCTCTTGGAAAATGATGGTCTTTAATTTGAGGGATTAATTCTATTTTTCTTACAAGGACCCAAGTTTGCCCAGCTGGGCAAGCTTGGATCCTTGTACCGGAAAATATCTAGTAAATAAAACGTTTAGTAAATCGTTATTTTTGCATTTTTTGTTTGCATTTCCATACACCAAACATGTGTATAAATATCACTAAAACTTCGCTGGTTCATAGGCTTTATTTATGTACATAACTTGTTTGTGTGGGTTGCCTGTAGGCTGAGATAAACCGCGTCACACACACAGACAGTACGAAAATTGATAAGATTACTTGACGAATAAAATTTCAAAATTTAGCAAGTGTTTATGAACTTTTCGACAACATAATACCATAAAGCGTAAGCATTTTAAAAACAAAGGTTACAAAATAATCTTAACTTATTACATATTTTTACTTTCACACGATGGAAACTGTATAAAACCCCGGAAATTTTATCCTAAACTGTATGTTCAATTAATAGTACACTTGTTTCTGCTATCGTTTATAAATGACATTAAATAACACTAAAATATGGTTTCCTCGTACAACACTCATGCTCACCGTTTGATTTCAGTTTTATTTTATTTTAAAAAATTAAAGTCGATAGTATTTTGTCGTGATCAATGATTAAGGTAAGATCAAATATTCAGGAATGATGAGTCCCTCCCCACACCTACGCTCACCTCTTCACACTGAAAAGAAAAAATGAAAATGTTACCATCAAAAATAAAACCGCTGTGGAAATATTTCCTCATATATTCTACAGAGCCGAACACTTCACAAAAGATTCCGCTGGCAAAATATCCGTCAATCACACAATGAATCATCAATTTATGCCTCCCTGCGTTTAAGGGTTAATATATTTGGTTTAATTTGGTTTTATTACGGTCCGTTAAAGGAAGATTTAAATCGCTAAATTTTGCGAACGTTTTTACTATTGCATGAATATTTTATCCGTACAGTATTACAATAGAAGCACAATGCCGCCTTAGACTGGTTTAAGAGGGAAGAGAGAAAGAATAAAAAAGGAAAATAGGAAAAGAATAAAATAGGGAGGAGAATCGAGTAAGTAAAGGCAAGGACAAAAGGGAATAGATAAAAAGAAAAGCTCAGAAAATGGAAGAGAAGGAGACTCAACGAGGCAGACAGAAGACAAGCCGCCTCGATAAAAAAAGACGATACGCCACGAAAAAAGGGAAAGAAGACGACACGCCACGAAAAAAAAAAAAAAGAACGACGACACGCCAAGAAAAAAAAAAAAGAGAAAGACGACACGCCACGAAAAAAAAAAAAAAAAGAGAAAGACGACACGCAACGAAAAAAAAGAGAAAGACGACACGCAACGAAAAAAAAAGAGAAAGACGACACGCAACGAAAAAAAAAAGAGAAAGACGACACGCAACGAAAAAAAAAAGAGAAAGACGACACGCAACGAAAAAAAAAAGAGAAAGACGACACGCAACGAAAAAAAAAAGAGAAAGACGACACGCAACGAAAAAAAAGAGAAAGACGACACGCAACGAAAAAAAAAGAGAAAGACGACACGCAACGAAAAAAAGAGAAAGACGACACGCAACGAAAAAAAAAGAGAAAGACGACACGCAACGAAAAAAAAAGAGAAAGACGACACGCAACGAAAAAAAAAGAGAAAGACGACACTAACGAAAAAAAAAGAGAAAGACGACACGCAACGAAAAAAAAAGAGAAAGACGACACGCAACGAAAAAAAAAGAGAAAGACGACACGCAACGAAAAAAAAAGAGAAAGACGACACGCAACGAAAAAAAAAGAGAAAGACGACACGCAACGAAAAAAAAAAGAGAAAGACGACACGCAACGAAAAAAAAAAGAGAAAGACGACACGCAACGAAAAAAAAAGAGAAAGACGACACGCAACGAAAAAAAAAGAGAAAGACGACACGCAACGAAAAAAAAAGAGAAAGACGACACGCAACGAAAAAAAAAGAGAAAGACGACACGCAACGAAAAAAAAGAGAAAGACGACACGCCACGAAAAAAAAAAAAAAGAGAAAGACGACACGCCACGAAAAAAAAAAAGAGAAAAACGACACGCCAGGAAAAAAAAGAGAAAAACGACACGCAACGAAAAAAAAAAGGAGAAAGACGACACGCAACGAAAAAAAAAAAGAAAGACGACACGCAACGAAAAAAAAGAGAAAGACGACACGCAACGAAAAAAAAGAGAAAGACGACACGCAACGAAAAAAAAAAAAAGAGAAAGACGACACGCCATGAGAAAAGGTTAGGACGAGACGCGGGAGGCTATAACCAAACAGAAAAGGATCAGCTTGTTATGTTCTATGTTCAACGGTTATTGTTAAGATAGTCTTGATTTTATTTAGAAAAAGGTAGATTTTTTTTGTAAAGTTTTATACATTGCAATAAACAATATTTTTCTATTGCATTACTAGTCTCGCATATTTTAGGCAGAACTGCGCTATTGAAAGAAAAAATAAACAGAAAGCGAAGGACAGAAACCCGAGGAAATAAAAGGAAAGAAAATAAAAGAAAAGATAGAAAATAAGGGGAGAAACCCAGCGATATGGAAGTTATTTTTATGATGGTGCTTGTAATCCTGCCAATAGTGGTAATGGTAGTTGTCCTCGTGGTCCTAATGGTGGTGCGAGGAAAAGAGACTGAAGAGAAATTTAAATCCATTGAAAGTAGTTTTAATACGGATAATCAAATATTCTGATCTTGTGTTTAACTTAGCCAAATCTAATTTTATAGGCGCGCATACAAATTATTTGCAAGCAGGAGGCAGATAAAGTGAAAGCATATCGGATTTCGCACGAGATCCTCCATACAACTTTGTTGTACCGTGAAATTTTAAAGAAAAATAACAAACGTAAAATACGGTTCTTAACAGCATAAACCGATCGTGTTAGACATGTAATAATTATTATCGCACGAGAATATGCGATAGAAATTATTACTATCATTATTTTTTCCTGGGAATATGCGATTCCAAACCCATTCTTTGTCAGATCGTTAAATTAGATATTTTCAATATGGCATCAATCTTGCGTGCCACTCCTGAAACTGGCTTTTCTCAGTTGATTTTCAAAATATTTATATTTCATTTAAAATTCGTATACGTAGAAATTGGTTTTATTGAGGTTCATCGAAATTGATTTTTTTCTTTATTATACTTTATTTGTACATTATATATTGATGTACAGTTTAATGCAATATATTTACCGTCTGTGTTTCAAAAGTAATTAATATAACTTAAAAAAATAAATGTATTAATTATATTCGAAAAAATGTTGTATTCCGGCTGTTTGTAAAAGGATAACGGCACACTGATATGCAAATGTAACAATATACATTTATTGTAGATTACGGTCATGGATAATTGGTTAAGAGAAATTCACGTGCAGGAATTGATCGAGTTGGTATACTCAAGCCCAGTCAACTAATAACTACAATTTTCAGTTTTTATTATATAAAAATTTGTGACCATTTAAAACGCTATATTTCGACAGCATTGCCCCGTACCCACAGGATAAGGATGTTTTATGCAGCCGTTGTCGTTATTTAACCGAATTGACTTCGCCTTATTTACTCCTGTGTAACGTAATACCGAAAATATCCTTCCAAATATATCTAAACTTCTCTTCATTTTGACATTTGATCAAGGTTAGTATTTCTGCATTGCAACTGCATTGCTTGAGGTTCATAATTCTTATTATCATAACCTTTTTGCTATATGTAATAATTGTTTTGTTTCTTGCATTCATCCGTCTTTAAGTTTTGTCGAACTGATTTCTTAGGGCACACATAAAACATATTTCACATTACGAGTTGGTGGGTACTAAAAATAAGGAAGATCAGTCGGGTAAGTCAATTAGCGTTGATGTTAGAAATCATAACAGTTGAGATACAATAGTTGCGAAAACATGAGAAATTAAATATTCAAAGTTCACATCAACTTGCAAAAAAAAACAAACAAAAAAAACTTCGGTCCGTGATTGTTTAATTAATTACCCCAATTTGAATACCAGCTACTGAATCGTTCCAAAACATGTGCCATACACGCAACACTCAAGCTGTAATAATTACACATATTAAAAAAGTCGATAATTGTTATTATGTCTGATGGATGTTGACTTGTACGCACTTCAACATAAATCTATAAGTCCCTGGGAATACCGTCCTGTACTTAAATATATTTCGAAAAGTATTAACTGATTGAAAACAGCAGTCATTTATTGAATGTGATAGGAGTTAAAAATTAATGGCCAGTAACCGAGAGAAGAAGCTTGATAATCAGTAATTAATACTATGTTTTCACCAGGTCCAAACGCTCCTCTACTTGATCAAATAGACTGTATTAATACGTAGTAAAACAAAAGACTTGCAAAATTGTCTGATGCGATTCCTAGGTATCTGCCGACCACTTTTTACATTAAAGTTTAAAGAAAATTTATATTTCAGTAATCACTTGTGGATATTAAAAATAATGGAGCTATTTTCCAGCCGGCATATAGTTTATGTATACATAGAAAATGGGAAACATCTACAAGCTATGTGGTTCAATTGCAGAGACAGGGCTAAAACGTCTATTTTGTTGTAAATTAACTTTAGTTTAAATTTCATTATTTTGCTTTAACTGGGGATGAGGCATACCAGACTCCTCACATTCACCTACTATCACAAACATTCTAACAAAGAGATATATTTAAGATTCTAACCGTACATTTAGGTGCGACCATTACTATATCTATTGTACTTAGTTTCCCAGAATATTAACCAAGAAACTCTTTAAATTCATGTTCATGGGTCTGGTTGCTTTTACAATTACTAGAATTATAGCAATCTTTCTAAAATTCCAGTTTATTTTCGTGTTATACATACGACCTTTATATTCTGTTATCTTTCCGTATTTTAAGATTTTATTCCAACTCAGATGATATCGTGACTGTATGGCATCCGGCAGGATGCGACATCTCTAGCTTGAACAGACTGATAATTCATATTAAGCCGGGATATATTTTGATATCAAAGTTACACATTCCGAGATAAGGAAATGAAAACAATACAAAGAGAAATTCTAATTCTATTGCTTTTTAAATATACCATGTTTCCTTCGTTACATAAACAGAAAAGCAATAAACCCTGGGATACGGTGTCCCCTGGGGTACGTTTTATTCAGGTTACGATGTAGAATACAGTGTATTTTCTCGGTCCATCGTTACGGTATTTACCCCGACTTACGATGCTATTTAATTATATACGTGTGTATTATATACTGTACTGTATTTTGTGTGATTTTTAATGCCGTATCCCGGGGTTCTACTCTAATACTCACCGATGACATTTTACATAACATTTTAAAAATACATTAACTTTTTTTACTTACTGAAAATAGAAAAAACAACACCGTGTTAAAATGCTCTAATAAAACCTTTTTTTTTTATAAAGGTGGGATTTCTTGTTTTTATTGCTAACCCGTGAAATGTTTACAATTCACTCATTTCGCAGAATTCACCCGATTTTCTACGTTTGATGTTGAAGCATAATACTTCTTATGGAGCAAAAGTTGCAAATAAAAAATCGGTTAACATTGAAATATATATTAAAAATGAAATAAGACAAGAAATTATATATATATATACACACACTTTAAAAAGAATCTTATTTATACTCGCTTTTGAGGTGGCGTTAGTACAGTACCTGCCTATTTGAATTCCTATCTTTACTTTGATACTACCAATAGGTAGATCGGCGCAATTCTATTTGTTCTTTTGCTATCCACAACGGACATTGTAATAATTACTATAATTAATTCGTGTTTGTAGAGTGCCAAATTATATTAATTTTCATCTTAAGCTACTTTTTACCGTTTTATAACTAGTATGAAAAGGAAAAAAAAAGTAAAATCCCTTGGTAAAAAGACGATAATTAGGGTTTTCTTATACCTGAAATAGAAACTATGATAAAAATATTCATGTATATATTTGATAAACACCTTAGAAACTATGCATTTAAGCAAATAAAATTCACTTTAAATAAATGTCGAATACCTATTATGTTCGAGTTTTACAGATTATCAAATATAAAAAAGTTCATTAAGGTTTTAACAAAAATATGAAGTTATCTTCTGTTTAGTTCCTCTTACATTTATAAAACACTAAGTACGTGCATTAACGGCGGAAATTGATAGATTAACCGTTTTGAGAGCTGATTTATAATATTTTCGTAGGTTGCCGATGACATTTTGATTGTATTTGCAATATAAAAGCCTAAAGTTAATTACCAAATTAAAATAAATAGTTATGAAATGTTTTCACGGCAACATTCGGAAGCTAACAAATTCAGCTAAGTTTTGAAGTTGGATAAAATCATTTTAAAATCTCTGCAAAAAGGTAAATATAAAGATATTATGGGATATATATATATATGCGTTCGAGTTCACTCTGAGGGAAGTTCCTAGCCTAGCTGAACTGAAAGGGTTTGATGCAGCGAAATAGTTTAAGGATGACTATATATACATATGTAAGTTTTATTTTGTCGCTTTGACATTGATATTATGAGCATGTATTTATATTTTTAAATTCTTACAATGAACTTCTTACCGTACTCAATCATTGGTACGTGTGCGATAATGCTAGCGTAAACTAAACCGCATATTCTTTGGAAAAACGAGCGGGTATTAATTAATCGATTACATCTTATGGTTTCTTATGAAGTTAGTTTCATTTCACTATTACACTGGATTCTATTCATGCATATTATCTGTATAATTGCGTAGAATTTGAAGTAAACGTTTTCTAGCACACTGATCTATATAAGTGACCTTGTCAGTTTAGTGTGCGAATATCATTATCAAAATCTACTCAGAATATTCAGTCTACAAAGTTAAAATGTTATATATAATAAGTTTGAACCAGTAACACCCTTTCGATTGGGTATTTTGTCCGTACAGACTGCTACTAATGGATCAAAATCAAAAAACAAAAATGTTGGCATCGGCAAGGTAAGTCCAATAAAACATTACTCCTCTTACTTTTGACATGCGCAAAATTAGTCATTCATAGCTCACATTCGCTTAATTTTTTTGTAGCCATCTGTCAGACGATAACGACACTGAAGAGATAAACAATGACTAAGTCTTACGCGCTAAATGTTCTGATATCGATTCTGGTTGATGTTAACTAAGACATTTTTTTATAATTTTTACTAATTGCTATATATTGGATAATAATCAATACAGTATTGGCTGTATAGAAAGTCTGCATGAATTAAACTATTCATGCGCATTTCACAACCAACCAACATTTGGAAGGTTGTACCCTATAATACTGACTTAAATGTTTTAAAAGAATCGGCTTAAAAACCTCGCATGTAAAACTTATTTTCTTTACAAGTTTAAAAAACTACAAAACTAACATAACATTTTCAACTTTTACGTCGGCCATGTTATTGACTAAGATTATGAAATTACTTCAAGTTTTTATTGAATGCTAATTAAAAGAAAAGTAACTTGCTTTACCATAGTCTACAGAAAAATAGAAATAATTCTAATATACTAAACATACTCAGGAATCTAGGTAAAATAGTCTATATCGATGTACATGGAGACAGAAAATATTATGATGCTAAAAAGTTTTATTCCCTAGATATCCCTACGTCATGCATCATGCCATTCTTTCGTTTACTAGCCGTTTTCACCCCGGTAGCCACGGATCCATCCCAGAAATCGCCTCTTATTTCGGGGAGGAATCATTTTAATTGTTGGTTGCGTGAGACGTCCCTAAATGCCAACAACCCCGGTTTTACTTTTTTATTCTTTCTAGGGCGCTTTCTCTGTAAGGAGGAAAAATGCATTCTAGGTTAACCTTGCTGTGATGAGATTCCAGTAAATCCGAAGTTTCAAAACAAGATGCATGGCAACAGAAAATGATTGCGCACATAGTTGGCGGATAGAAAAGGATCGTGCTACGCTTCTATCGTTCTTCGAATCTTCCTGCTCAAAATCTTTGCTTAAATCCTTTGATGGAACCCTAGCGTACATAAAGATTGACAATATAAAAGGGACTATCTTGATGGATCTTTAAGAGGGGATATATTCATACTTACGTATCATACAAACAAGATTACGATTATTCTCACAGTTCCCAACCGTGCTTATTTTCTTAAATTATAGATATTTTTGTTCGTACGTTACTGTTTGTTATGTTTGTTGTTATTTACAAAAACACAAATGACTTATGCAACGACCGGAGTTTTTAGTTTTATCTTTAAAAACTTAGTTATATTTGTTTAGAACTAATGAACTTATATAGTATGTCTAGCTGAAAGCTATATTTATTAGGTTGGTGCAAAAATGTCGTTTTTATCATATATATATATATATATATATATATATATATACGTAAAAAAAAGATTTGTTTTTACCAATCTTAGAATCACTGACAAATATAAAAAATACATTAAACGATGACATAAGTAATTTATTTGTATACTTGGATTAAGGATTTTCAATCATCTTCTAATATTCATCATTCCACTGGCAGACCATCAATTTTATTAATCTTTTTATTACGTGGTAAGTTGGCTTTCGGAAGCTGTTCAGCAAAACTACAGACAAAAATAACTAAGAATAACAATTTCCTCAAACATTTTTTCGAATACCGAAAAAAGTACAATATTTTTTTTAGTTATAATAAGATGTTAAAGCGCCAGAAAACTACCAATTAAAACGCATTGTCAACCAATGGTTTTACCTATTGCCTAACAGATATAGAGTTGAACGAAGATTTCGCGAAATCGCAGCTGAAGAACTGTGTGACAGTCTTCTAACAACCGCAGCTGAAGAACTAACAATGACTAACAACTGTGTGACAGTCTTCTAACAATCGCAGCTGAAGAACATCTTGTGACAGTCTTCTAACAACCGATATGATAATAGTTTATAAAAATGCAAATTATGAATCATAATATAAAATATTTCGAAGTAAATAAAAAATGGATACATTGCGTAGTATACAGTAAATAGTCATGTTTAAGGAGGAAAGAATTAATCTAAAGTAAAGCGAACATATGGAGTGACGAACAGAGACTTTTACTTAACTGCATTAACGCATAGAGTATGCTATGTATTGCTAAATTGTTCATGATTTCATTGGAACTTAGAGCATGTGGATGAAAATTATATTTCAAACCTATAAGTTATAGCGTTTCAAAAGACCAAAGTATTTCAACGATTCGATGACGAAATATATATTTTACATTTTTTAATTTACAAAGGAAACATCACTTATCAATACCCAAAGACCACTCGATTATAAGGGTTAAAGAATATATATTGGTCAAGAGGACAATATCATAATAATCGTTAGAAGTGTACATTTGATAAATTAAATTATTTACGGCGAACGGCTCATCAAAAACTTGTTTACATTGGATTTGAAGACGGCCATATTACAGTCAACTTGTAAACGAAATGGAGTGTCACAGGTGTGCAGAATAATCTACGTTTAGGATTAGGCACAGATACAGAGTAGGAGAAAATATTGATAGTGTTTATAGCCATAAGAGTGTTTCCTTTGAATGTTTGGCCAGGGGGACCATAGATTGGAGCTTAGACGAGCACTTGTCATGAAACAAAGCACTTGCCAATAAAACAGACATGCTCGCAACGTCTCTTCTGTGAGAAAGAAGTTGCATGGAAGAGAAAATGTCAAGCCAACATGTAAAGTCAGAAATTGCACGTTTAGTTTATCCTTTGGCTTATGCACCTCGGACATTAAGATTTCACTAGCTTATACTCGATTCTTTTACAGCTATGCTTACAAGACTTGCACATTAATTTCCAGCTTTACTCAGCTTCTGCTATATAGAAGGTACGGAAAGAGATATTTGTTAATTTTCGCAGAAAAGTAAAGTACATGTTATTTTCAAGAGAAGGTTACTACAAGCAGTGCATTTACATATCCAAATACTATGAAGAAAAGACTTCCCTAACACTTAATGCCAGCAAACCCCTTTTAATTATTTGAAACTAGTCTGGGTGGCCGGAGTTGCCCGGGTGATTTCTTTTTTGGGGGGTGGCAAACAAGTGGTAGTAGGCAGGCAGGCTCAAACCCGTACCGCGAAAGAGAAAGATAACGAGGGGGGGGGCAACGAACGTGGCTTTGCGTCTATTGCCAAACCAGAAATGGCGAAGGTTTAAATTAAGGCGAGTAAATCGAACAGAGGGGGTGAATATACAAAAATATCGGCGAAAAAAGCCTCCCCTCCTTGTGGAAAATTGCTCAACTGAGGGTGAAGTAATTAATGTTTAAGCCAATCTTCCGATGTCTGTCGTCCGACAAGTCGGGCTTCAAAACTATACCGATCTCGTGAAAATCTTTCGCCTCTATCGAAAGTTTTAGGCAGACATACAAACACATACATAGGTACATACATTTAGACAGAAATGTGATATTTCTATAATAGATAAACACCGTAGTGTTATGTAAAATAGCTGGTTTATTGACTAAATGACGGGAAATATTTAAATAACAGTCATTCGATTTGAATTAATACATAATTCACTTAAGGTCTACTTTCTTAACGATTATCAATAGAGACCACGAACCATTTACAACTATGCCAACTATGCTATGATAATCTAATAAGTGAACAAGTATCTATTTAAAAATATTGTAGGTTGATGCGGGATTTTAACTGGGAAATTGAAATGGCAAAACCTACTACTTAAATGTGACCCCCTCGCTTTTTTTGTCAACCAGTCACATGACCTCCGAAATATAACTGCTTAATGGTATATAGGTATTATTATATAAACAGCTTTTACTTATGTAAACAAGCGGCTTATGAATGTTAAGTATATAAAAATGTTCCTATCTGCCGTTTTCGCTTAAATATATCATTCGCTAAGATCAATGTTCTTAAATAGTGTTATCCCAGATTATCTGAACTGATAATCTGAGGAAAAGTCTTGAATATAATTTCTTTTTCCGCCAATTATAGTCTTATTATCCTAAGAAAACGTAAAAGTGCGTCTGTACTATAACACGCAAAGTGGTTTCCGTTGAAAAAAACAAAAAACAAATGAGGTTAAATATTCGGAGGAATATAATCCGAAAATTCTATTCATTAAATCCTTTTCTCACCTCTGATTTCCAATATTTTTATCAGCATTCATTACCAAAAATCATTAGATAGGAAAAGTCATGATATATATATATATATATATATATATATATATTAACTACTTCATTTACTCACATAAAATTAATATACGAAAGTATAACTTTATACGTAAACTTTAAGTATTTACTTCAAAAGTGTTCAATACTTAAGTAGAGCTAGTAAGTAACTTATAAAATATATATGGCGATAAGCTACACTGAATATTCTGCGTTTCATCCACTATGATTCTTCAGGATTATGCGCATAAGCCTGAAGAATCCTACAGTGGATGAAACGTGGAATATTCAGTGTAGCTTAATCGCCATATATATTTTATAAATTACTAATATATATTTTATAAATTACTAATATATATTTTATAAATTACTAATATATATTTTATAAATTACTAATATATATTAAACTAGCCTAATTCTCGGCGTTGCCCAGGTGTTTGCAGCAAAAAAAAAAGTGGTAGTAAGCAGGCTGGCTCGAAACTGTACTACGAAAGAGGAAAAGAATGTAAAAAAGTAACGTCTTTGCCGTTGCGTACATCGCCAAACCAGTAGTGTCAAAGGTTTAAATTAAGGCTAGTCAATCGAACAGAAGGGATGCCTGTCGAAAATATCGGCGGAAAAAAGCGACCACCCTTGAAGAAAAGTGCCCAGCTGTGGGTGAAGGAATTTTTGGCCAATGTTTCGATATTTGTCGTCCGAATGATCGAGCTTCAAAATGATACCGATCTCGAAAAAACAGTCGCTTCTGTCGAAAGTTTTGAGCAGACATACAAACATACATTTAAACAGACAGATATGATTTACGTAGCAGAATATTATGTTATATATTTCATCGTCAGTTTGGCTTCATAAATTGCAAGTAATGTCTACACAGTGCATAGTACACACGCGAATTTCTACGATAAGAATATGAAACTAATCGTTCAGCGAAGTGTATGTATTTGTCACTCACCAAAAGAGGCTAGACATATTTGCTTATAACTGTCCCTGCTAATTTAGTTGTAATAATACACGCGAAGCGAAATAGTTTGGGTAAATAACAAAGATATACGAATTTCGCGAAGTAATTAATTAAAATGTCCGACTTGCTGTCAGAGTTGTGTAAAACATATGTTTGCAAAATAATAATTTGCTGAAGTAAGACATTAATATTCCAAAGTAATTCAATCATAAGGATGATCGTTTTCAAAGAAAATGAGGTGAATTATATTTCATTAAATTTTGTCATTAAATATATTTTTGTAAATAAATTATTCTTTATGAATAAGGTCTTCATTTCAAATTTATTTGAAATAAAGACCTTACTGTTATTTAAAATGGCTGGTTTGTTGTCTAAATAACCGGAATGGACAATAAAGACACTTGATTTTATTGACGACACAAATGTTTCGACCTTAGCTCTAACGATCGGAATTCAATAACAAGAATATTTAAGTGAACAATATGCAGTTTCTACGTACTAAGAAATACATGACCTCCATAAAAAAGTTAGGGAATATATTCTAGAGAAACGTTTTTATATATTAGCAGACAAACAAGTCGTACAATCCTCTTAAATATATTTTAACTAATGTAGCTTTAGTATTCATCATTATACAGCCAAATGTTTATTCATTATTATATTGTACCCATTTCATAATAGTTGTTTCTAAAGTGAAAAAATATCACTGGAGTGCCATCGTTAAAAACGAAACTAAAACAAGCTTATATATTAATCAATAACGCTGGAGAGCTAAATTCATCTAAATATCAACTTAAAACAATTCACGTAGTGAGACGTATAAATGTATACACTATAACCCTGAGATACGGCATGAAAATTAGTATCAAAATAATGCATATGTATATAATGAACTAACATTATAAATGCGGGGTAACTACCGTGAACAGAGGCTGGAAAACATCGTATTCCACATCGTAACCTGGAAAGAAAACACGTATCCTAGAGACATCGTATCTCAGGGTTCTACTTTATTTACGCATGCGCAATGATACACCCTTACTCGACTTACGCCTGCTAAATTCTAATTATTTTGCAATTCTGACGAAAAGACACATACTTTTACCGGCTAAAATACTGACTAATTATTTGCCGACAGGTCCCAATCGTCTGTACACTAAGTTTTAAGCCCGTAGCCTGTTAATTGAGAGAGTAGTTTAGTATAAATCGTCCCGCGTGCAATATCTCTGTTTAGCTATACAAAAATATTTAAAGTGACAAATACGAAAGTGTCTCTACAAATATGTCATCGATAATAAGTAATATGTGAAATGTATTATTTTTTTTACTTTAGTTGTTTTATGTAAGGAAATTGCTGAGTTTGCAGAAAACGTTTTGTTTGCTGATTGGTCAAGAAGTCTGTATCTTCAGACAGCCTGCTCTTGTATTACCGCTTTCACAATCGAAATCTAATGCATATCTCTAGTACAGTTCTAGATAGAGAAAATCAGCTATCCTCCCCTGGTGTGTGTTGATAAAAACAAACAAAAAAATAACACTGGTCAAAACAATCATTCACACTACCTCATATCGACAATTCTTCAACTTCCCAAATCATTCAATATTTTGAATATAGTTAAATCTATTCAAAATAATCATGATTAACGGTTGGTTTCCAAGTAGAGTACACCTGTGTTACAATTTTCCTGCTATATGTTTTTCTTCTAATAATCCTTCTCATTTTAGTAATAAGATCAGTAAGTATCTTAAAGCTTTGAAATAATAGACTCGTTTTTCTTTAACTCCTTTTATCGAGTTCCTTTTTGGAAGCGATTTCCATAATTAGAAATCGAAGATATTCGATTGGTTTATGGAGTAATTTATTTGGGAATTTTATATAGCCAACTAATCTTGTAAACGATTATGTTATTTAACCTTTATATCTAACTCTGGCATGTATTACCACTCCCGTTCGAAACGGGCATGTGAATAGCCGTAACTATAAACTGTTTCACATTCTCAAAGCCTTTTCATCTGTATTAAATAGCACATTCGCTATATAACATGGTTTAATTACTAAAATCTTTTTCAAAATATTTTCTAAACTGAAATTGTACAGCAAGATATTTTACTTGTTCTTACATACGCCGTTTACACCAAAATAAAATATTTCATAAATAATATTTAGTAAATATTATAAAATCATAAGCAGGCCTCCCTGCGTTGTCCGGTTGTAAAATTCTCTATTGATTATTTTATTGCACCTTATATATATATATATATATATATATATATATCTCACTCATGAGCAAAAATAAAAAAGAGGATAAGAGTGAAATAAGGAAGACATCGATTTTTCAATATTTTTCCATGTATTTTTGTTAATTTTAACTGAAAATTTCTATTTTGCAGATTATTATTATTACAACATTTAATAATAAGTGAAAAAATAATACTAAAAAAGGTAAGACCGCATCTGGGCGATGATACAAAATACCGAAATGTAGGATTAAGGGCACCCAAAATGACTTACGGATTTTTTTATAGTTTAAGAAAAGAAAATGTGAAAACATTTCTTTCTGTAGTGAAGCGAATTGGTCAAAGGTTCGAAGTCGAACGCTTGGTAAAAGAGAAATCTGGATTTGGTCGACTTTGAAGGACGACCACATGCTTAAATTAACTGTTTTGGAAGATCGAAAGAAAACTTATGCTGACCCTTACAAAGAATTCAAAACAGTGGCTGGAAATTCTCTTTCTAGATGTACAATATCTAGACGAATGAAAGAAATGGGATATTCTAAAAGGTGTGCAAAAAAGCCATTCTCATCTAAGAAGGCCATCAATGATAGACTTTTCTCGTGTTATAGCAAGGAAGATACAGACTGGATCAGAAATGTTTTCTGGTCAGGTGATGCAAGATTTTGTCTTGTTAGTGATGCTCCTGATTCTTCCAGACGCTGCAATTGAAGAACTGGAGAAGGGTTTTCACCAAGTTGCAAGAAAACGACAATTAAACAGGGGAATGGAGGGATAATGGTATGGGGCTCTTTTATTGCAGCAGGACTTGGGGAACGTATTAGACGTGATAAGTTAATCAATGCAAAAGAATACATTCGACTATTAGAAATAGTACTGTTACAACGTATCCAAAAGCTTGGAATATCCTAGAAAATTATTTTTCCACATTATATTTTGGCCAGGTAAAAGCCTCGATTTAAACCCAATCGAGAATATTTGGTCACTATTATCTCGGGCATTAGCAATGCCAAACTGGGGGTAGCTGTGCAAAGCGAATGAAATAGCATCTTCCCTTCAGTGTTCCATTTTGGTTTAGAGCATGTCTAAAAGGATTGATCTTTACAGAAAATGCGATTCCATCAAAAACATATATTAAAGTAAATGTCTTGTGCTTCAATATAGCTATTAGTGCGATAAAATATATAAAATTGGTTTGCCACATTTTTTTTTGCTCACGAGTGTATATTTATATATATATATATATATATATATATTCATAGTTTAAAAAATTAAAAATTTATACATGACTTCGGTGCAATCATCTTGAGTCGAAATCAAAACAGAAGTGCGTCAGCCTCTGTCGTTATTTAACGCTTCAGCTACCGTCCATACAACTAACTGTCGTCGGATGAAAAAAAAAAAAACGCTAAAAATCAAGCGGCTTATCACTTAGAGACATTCATGTAGGAAATCTAAAATTTTTCGATTTAATTTGGACCCTTGTCAACTATTCACACGTGCTTAAAAAGCAAAAAAAAAAAAAAAAAGAAATTTCAAGTTCGTAGACAAAATATACAAAGAGTTTGGTAAATACTTTTCGGATACACCGGCAAGGTCACAGTTATATATATATATATATATATATATATATATATATATATATATATATAATTTCAATGTGTTAAATCATTTTCATCCTTAATTCTATGCAAATGTGAAGAATGTAAAAACTATGGATAAAGAAAATGTAGAATAATTGTTGAATGAAACCAATCATCTAATAAGGAATCCCCACAGTTAATTTCATGTAGTCGCTCGCATATCCATAACAGAATATATCAAGAAGCACGTTTTAATGTTAAAAAAAAAGAAGTAGCCTATGTATATCAATGTCAGAGCAAGAAAAACTTACTTTTTTTAGG
Source organism: Euprymna scolopes (assembly GCF_053919585.1). Lineage (NCBI taxonomy): Eukaryota > Metazoa > Mollusca > Cephalopoda > Sepiida > Sepiolidae > Euprymna > Euprymna scolopes. Next base: position 110,864,547 of record NC_136485.1, read on the forward strand.
TATATATATTTTTAAAAAATTATATAATGATGTTTTTTATGCCATTTTTATTTTAGGCGACAACTGACCATTTCAAACAGATTTAAACGGAGAGATAAACATTGACTACTAACATTAATCAAAGTTATGCGTTTCATTATAAAACAACTTCTGACAAGAATTTGTTAACGTTGTTCGCTTTGTTTATGGAATCTCCACGTGACTAGGTCTTTTGAGGTTAAAATATAGTTTCCGTTGGCTATGGTACTGAAAATACATCTTATACGTGTCGAGCAAGTTAAAAGTTTACATTAGAAGTGAGTTGAGCACCTTTCATAGCAACAAAAGTAGCTTAGAACATAACAGACAGCTTCTGCCAGAAAGCGGTTTTACAGGGAACACAAAATATTGACAGGTTTCACACTGGAACTTTAGCTCATATTACATACGATTTGCTTCAATTGATTTGATAACATTAGAAATTGGAAGTTCATCGATAAAATAACAAATGATATTGCTCAGAAATTGTAGCCATGCTGCTTTTAATTCTCGGTCATCAGTGTTGCTACGCAACAACAGTTTGCTTCATAATCAAAGTAAAACGATTTACCAAAAAAGAATACAATATATCCAATAAAAGTAGGTGTACAGAATAAAGTGAATGTCAATTATATATACATATATATATATATATATATATACATATATATATATATATATATATATATATATACACATACTATGTATGTATGTATAAGCTGAACGTCTGTGTGTGTGTCTGGTCACGGATAAGTTCCTATATGGTTGACTATTATAAATAACTGATCACATATAATGATAGAAAATTTATCGAGACACAAGAATGGGCATGTTTGATCTGGCATAATGATGATTCATTAAAATTGTGGGGTCTGCGTACGCGACTGGTCCACAAAGTATGAGAATAAAAACTTTAAAATTAAAAAAAAAGTTTACAAGTGTTTTTGATATAGATGTACATAACACTTTGATAAGTATGTTTTAACTTAAATAGAGATGTTATAATAAAATCGTGGGGTCTGCGGTCGCGCTTGGCCTTCATGGAATGGAAATAGTCATAAAATTTAATAAAGACTTTCCATATATATCTGCGTAAGTATACTTTAATAATTATGCTTCAGTTTGAAGAAATATGGTATGAAATTATGGGGGGTTCGTTCGCGCCTGACCTCCATAGAATGGAAATATGTCACAAAGTTTAATTTTTTTTAATATAGCCCCACAGAATATTGTGATAAATGTTTCAGTGTGAACAGGTATGGTATAATAAATTAGAAGCTATATCTTTACAACCCTTCCTTTTCATAACCTATCATACTTTCATAAATCAGAGTCCATTTTCTGTAGGCTGTTTTTGAACCCAGTAAACGACGGTTTTGCATTTGCATCTCATCAATATAGCTACACTAGCAGACCGCATCAACCCCACAATAAAAATGGGCATATTTCCAGAGCTTGACAACAAAGCGCTAAAACTCTGAACCACCAAGCATACTGCTGTAATAAAAAGAGTTTATAGCAATTTTAGTTTACCTTTTTTTATACGTTTTTAAAAATATTGAAAGCAACGCATGTTTAATTTTAATGTTGAGTCGACTATTAAAAGTAAGATTAAAAAAAGAAATAATTTTGAAGAGAAAGATACAGGTAGAAATAAAAACCTGGCGACCGACCAGAATAACACAGTGACAAACCAGACAAACACACACATGGCGACTACCAAGAAACAGAAGAACGAGAAAGACAAGAGAAATAGACAAGGATCAGAGAGAGAGAGAGAGAGAGATGTTAGATAACTACAGGCTTAAGTGTTTATTAGCTATTATCTATCTCTATATCTATCTATATAGATAAGTGGACAACAGCAGTGACCTTGTCAGGTCAAAAATAGAAACATTTTGGTAAGACAAGTTTAGCTGAAAGTAAATTATGTAAATAGTAAAGTGGTATGTTTATAGATTTAGGTGTACTTTGCTATAAACATAAGAATGTAGAAATGCAAAACAATAATTGATAAGTAACATTGATCAAGCCAGAGTTAGGTGACCAGAGGTCACGTTAAGGAGACTTGCCCTTTGTGAGGTTACGTCACAGGAACTGACAGGTCAACAATATTAGACCAGAGAATTTGGTTTGGTAATCATGATGTCAGGACGTGGTCCAAAGAAGCCGAGAAGCGAGGCTAGAACAACAAGCATGCAGTTTTAGAAGACATCCGAAATAAATTTATATTTATAAAATATAAAGTCGTTGTCCTGCGTTTAACAAAGAAAGACAGGTTTGCTTCAATCGTCTTATTTGTGTAAAAATGTGAATCCATCACAGGAGCGGGAAGACTAAGGAAATCCGGACAAAATGTATGAACCTCCCATGTATCATCCCCCGCTATGTAACACTAGAAAGGTAAAAGAGAGAGATAAGAATTCGAGAGAGATAAGGATCAGGCAGAGAGAGAGAGACACACACACACAAGGGTCACGCAGAGAGACACACAGGTGTCAGACAAGGATCAGGAAGAAAGAATTGAAGATAAGTATAAAAAAGAAAGACAGATACGAGAGGGAAAATCATCTGAGAGTGAAAGATAGATAGAAATAATGATTCTAGAAAAAAGAGAAAAAACAAGGGTCTGATTGAGAGAGAGTAGGAAGATTGAGAGAGAGAGAGAGAGAGTAGGAAGATTGAGAGAGAGAGAGAGAGAGTAGGAAGATTGAGAGAGAGAGAGAGTAGGAAGATTGAGAGAGAGAGAGAGAGAAAGTAGGAAGATTGAGAGAGAGAGAGAGAGAAAGTAGGAAGATTGAGAGAGAGAGAGAGAGAGAGAGAGAGTAGGAAGATTGAGAGAGAGATAGAGAGAGAGAGAGAGTAGGAAGATTGAGAGAGAGATAGAGAGAGAGAGAGAGTAGGAAGATTGAGAGAGAGAGAGAGAGTAGGAAGATTGAGAGAGAGAGAGAGAGAGAGAGTAGGAAGATTGAGAGAGAGAGAGAGAGTAGGAAGATTGAGAGAGAGAGAGAGAGAGTAGGAAGATTGAGAGAGAGAGAGAGAGAGTAGGAAGATTGAGAGAGAGAGAGAGTAGGAAGATAGAGA
>NC_136485.1:110872648-110950148 GCF_053919585.1 Euprymna scolopes
ATATCTGTATTAATCGGACTTTTGTTCTCATCTCAGATGCTGTTATCAATGTTTTGACCGATTTAACATCCGACTATTTTACGGTGGTTCTTGCCAACTTGTCAAATTTATACAAAATCTCGAGTGTAACCTTTCAATTAATCCACGGTGTTTAACGAATGTATACACAGTAACAAATTCTAAGTGGCAGTTATATGACGAGTGAAGGTTCAATCTATAGTGCGGGCGATACGAAATGCTATTACGAATTACTTAAGATTTGTATACGGACATGGCTAACGCAATGAATGGAAACTCAAATAAAGTTTGAATTTACGTACAGAATCCAAGTTTCGACACGCCCCGGTGTTGTTTTAGAATAGATCGAGGTAGGAAAAACGTGGTAAAAAACATATATAGATCAAATAAATGCAACCTAAGGCAAGATAAATTGCTCTTCTACTTACTTGGATATGTATTTTATGTTCTAATTGATTTTAAACTGTATTTCAAGTGTGAAACCGAAGTTATGCTATGCATTGCAGTGAAAATAAAAGCAAGTATAGCGCCATAGTGCTTTTGAATAAAGGGGTTTCGAGAATCTGTCAAAATCCAGGAAAAAATTTATTCTGACAAAAATTGACCGAATAAATGTCAGGGATAATTATTCAGGGGATTTTTGTCAGTATTTAAATTTGTTTCTTAGTTTTTGCTCGATACCTGGGGCACAAAAAGCACGAGCCGCAAAACACTAGGTTTGCTTTCGTTTAAACTTAAGCGCTCAGAAGACAACTTGCGTTTCACAGTTTAACGACAATAAAATCAGTTAAAACACAGAAAACTTACCGAGGTAGGTAGAATAGTAACTTATCTTAGTTTTAGCAACATATGTATATATGTGTTTTGTTACATTTTCGTAATTCAGTTTTTTGTAAACAAATCCGATGCCCGTGAAAAATGTCGGCAGCTGCATCGGCCAAAACGTTGTGAGAATAAATTTACGCATGGAAAATCTCCCAAATAATTCGAGTTTCGATGTGAAATATTAGTATGAATACGTTTTGTTCGCGCATTTTTTAAATATCAATCCTGTCAAGAAAAAGTATGGCAGGCAACATGGACTGGAGCCGCTTATCTAATAAGTCCTATGTTAACTAAGCCCTGATGTTTGTTCCATTACTGCAATGTTGCATCCCTGTGATTGTTTCACGAGTCTTTTTTTGTACAAGGTGGTCACCACTTATCAAGGCCCAGAAGCCACTCAGAAATAAAGGTTATTGTAAGTACAGTACGTTAGTGTGGATATTTAGAGTGACTACTTAAGGGGGCGGTTCATCAGGAACTTATTTACGTTGGACTTTAAGACATCCAAGTTGTAGTCAGGAGGGAAGCAGGAAGACGCACTAGAGTTCCACAGGCGTGCAGTTCTAAGAAAGAAGCTTTGTTCATGGAATCTACGTTTTGATTTAGGCATAGATAAAGAGTGGGGAAAGTTTTTGACAGTGGATTCAGCTAGACTGGTGTTTTTTGTAAAAGATTAGCGAGGGGGGACCAGAGATTGAAGTTCAGACGACCACATTCCATGAAAATAACGATAACACAAAGATAGGCTTACAACGTTTCTTCTGTGGGAGAGAGGTTGCAGGGAAGAGAAAAGGGTATCCCCCACTAAGCTATTATTTACTCTATCAATGCAGGGTAGGCTGTTTTTGCAGCTCCTGTCCAGATATGGCAGCAGTATTCCATCCTTGGACGTACTTGGCGTTTATACAGATAGAGAATTGCATAGTAGTGAGATATATTCTGGAGCGGTAGATGGACTCCCCCCCATATTTTTCCAGTGACCTTGGCAACAGACTTCATGTACGTGTTCCATTTCAGATCAGGAGTGAAGGTCAAGCCCACAAGCTTGTCAGAACATAGGGCTTCTCCTAGACGAGAGCCATCTATTCCAATTGATGCCAGATGGGGATCAGAGCGTTGATGTTGTAAAGATAGGAGCTTGGTTTTAGATGCATTAAAAGGTAACCAGCCACATCTTCCCCCACTGAACCACTCGTTCGAGATCAGAGGAGAGAGAATCAGAGAGAGCTTTGTCATTTACAACCTTTGATGTGTTGCTGTAGATGGTCGTGTCATCAGCATAGTTGTCAACGAATGATTTAAGTATGTGTTTAGTGAGGTCATTGATGTAGATCAGGAAGAGAGTTGGACCCAGGATGGACACTTGAGGGACTCCAGCATTAATACTGCAGGCATCTGATTTTTGTCCATCAACCACTACTCTTATGAGCCTATCAGAGAGAAATGATTTAATGATAGAGAGAATATTTCCAGTGATACCGTAGCTGGAGATCTTGTGAAGTAGGCCTTTATGTCATACCTTGTCAAAGGCCTTTCATATGTCAAGAGCAATTGCCCTGGAAAGGAAGCCTTTGTACAGGAGATTCACTAATCCTATGAGATATAACCGTTAGCACATCTCCGGTAGATCTTGCAGAACTGCAACAATATTGCGTGTCACTAAGAAGGCTATTTCTGCTGAGGGGGTTGACTATTTCTCTATTTAATACGGATTCCAGCAACTTACTTATGACACACAGGAGACTTATTGGTCTGTACTGAGAGGGAGATGACTTATCACCTAAGTTCTTAAATACAGGGCATACTGATGAGGTTTTCCAGGGTGTTAGAAAGCACTTCTACTTAAGGCAACGTTTTAACAGTTTCGTAAGTATGGGAACAAGTTCTGGTTGAAGCTTTTTTAACACTATAATTGGGATGCCGTCAGGGCCAGTAACTTTACTGGAATCAAGGTTCTTGATTTTAATGAATTGTGCTCTGATGAACGTACCACACTTGTAACTCCTCGATGTAATACTCCGCCCGAGAAACGTGTTTAGCAAAATGTTCCACTCCTTCATTGTAGAGGTTCCTAGATGCCACAAAGTTTTCATTTTAATAGCTTTCTAGAAGACTGCAACTTTTGAATTTCCCTTTCTATTACCTGCTTCCTTGACCCGCATATATTTTTTAATGTGATATAAACCGGCATCTCACTTGTCTCCTTGAAATACTCTTAAATATTAACTCTTTACATCCAATAGGCAATATGTCGGATTTTGGGGTAAACAATCAATAAACGTTAAAAGCAAAATAAATTAATCATGTATTTCTCTTGCTTAAAACAATCATAAAACTATATTTTCATTGTAAAAAGGAAGTTTGTTTATTATATTAATTACACAAACCCTCTTAAATATCGATCTATTACCGAAAACTATCAATCATTTATAAATCATTTATTAATCCAAGTCATCAAAATTAATGTAAGATTCTTCGTAAACAACGCCGTAATTTCTTTAGATAACATAAAATATTAGACTCTCTTAAAACACAAGACGTTTTCTAATTATCAGAGCAACTAATGATAAATAATTTAGAAATACCTGACTAATATACCTGTCGAAACAAATGATATTTAAACAATTGCACATAAAGAGACGGTAAGCATCTTAAAATCCCTCAGTTGGAATTTGAGATTGAAAAATGTATATCTAGAATTAGGTAAAATACCTTCTCCCAGCTTAAGCAGATATGAAAATTCAAAAAATATATCAATTTAGAATAGCAATATATAAAACCTTTATTCCTGCTTTACTGGCCCAAAGTATGTATTGTTGACGAAGAAACCAGAACATTTAAATGTACATATTATATTTTTGGGCTTCTACTTACTATTATATAATAAATGTGTTTTAGGTGGCGAACTTTAATCAAAATAAATCACAGAAAAATATTTTTGTTTGGAACAACGCTTTTTTTTACATTTGTAATTAAAATAGAATCTAGTCCCCGAATCTTGTGCGTATGTGGTGTAATCAAGAGATCAAATTCTCAGGCACTACGTATTAAATTATACTACTTCAAGGTTATGTCGTCTTTCAACTAATCTATTGTGTCTGGTTTATCAAAGCAGACAAGCAAAAGTTACACATAAATATGAAATAACCTAATAGAATTGAATCGCACAGACGAGGTAGCAAGTTCAGAAGTCAGTTTTCTGTGATTATTCGTTTATCTGTTCCCCCCAGTAAGTTGATCGTGGCATTTGCACTTTGATTAATTGCAAAACCAACCTGAATACAAAATAACCGATAGTTGCCACGTATGCAATTAAGATAAAATAGAATTGTCAATTTTTATTTATTTCGCCGCTTCTAAGAATCACTCACACAAACACATGTGCGTGTGTACACGCATGTCATCAGTTTCGCTGTAGTAACATTTCTACGGGGTGACTAAAAGTGGAACTACTAACAGTAGTGATCAAGTCTACCACCGTCTATTTGACTATCCCCGATTCGTAGCATTTGCCAGTCAATAAGTGGAAGCTAAATGCTCATAAACGTCCACGACTAGTAGAATGTGCATCAATTTATGTTTACTAAGATATTTGCATTATCGCTAATGGTTTTTGACGATATCATTACTAACTCAACTTTAGATGACAGGCAGATATTTTAATTATGTAGTTTCTAGCTATGTATATGAACTATACATTGAAGTAAATGTCTATATAAATTGATAGATGTTTCTGTTGGAATTTTATGTAGTGTCTTTGCTCGCGAGATAATGTTCTGTGAATCGTATAGATCTACGCCAATCGGCTGATTACTAGGCAGAACATGGCGAATGTGTCCCTTTTATCAAATTTAATTTGTTACTATTCCTGACCACGGCATCTTTTAAGTAATCCGTGCTACAAAAAATGGTGACCGCAAGAGCCATTAATGGGGATATAAAGAAAGGGGAAAAAAGAGATGACTGCGCTCTTAAATTTATTGAAGAGATTGCATCATTATCAGAAGGACAGATAAAGCTGTTAGCTTGACTGACCAATCGCGGACGGATAAGTTGCAGGTCATTACCATAGAATGTGGACGCTGCAGGATGCGCCAATTTGAATCGAAAACCATTGATTGGACAGAGTTGGACACGAGGCTTACACTAACGTTTCAACGCTATCTTCAGAGCTTCTGACAAACTTATCAGTTTAAAATTATATGAATTGATATTAGTTTTTTTTTTAATTGATAGAAAAATGCATTCGTGTCTATTTATTCTTAATACTATACATCAGGCGTAAAGTGTGAAACAAGGTTTACTTACATCAAGAAAAACTAAATCATGTATTTTTTTCGGAGTGTTATCCTCATTTTTATAAGTGTTGTTTCATCACGTTTCGATTAACTCGTCCTCTGGCCTTCTTCATGTTAATGGCGATGGGATAGGAACGCTGAGTCTTGCACTTTAATCCCAACATATTACTGCCTTCCTTAGTTGTTGGCTCGCCACATTTTGACCAACTTAAGCTCTGGTTTGTTTTGAGTATAATTGAAACCGTTATCTCTAGATAATACTAACCTGGACCCGTGGCACAGTTAATAGAGGCGTTGAGTCTCTACGGTTCCAGGTCAGCATAGTCTGCAGCTAACGATGTCAATCCTATCCAATCAGGCCAGAGCGTTAGTTGGATAAAGCATGGCGAGACAACTATGGAAGGCAGTACTTACTAGAGATACAGTTACAGCATTCACATCTCATCGCGGTTCATCCTCTGAAGAAGGAACGAATATGAGCTGGACAAAACGTGGTGAAACTACAAAAACTATGCCGATTTTTAATGTGAAGAGTGAAGGGAAAATGGGGACCAACTCCTCGGGGAGTAGGGGAGCTGGATAGTGACTATTGGTATGAAGTGTTGCCCCTACATTGACCAATGTCTTTTATTTGAAGTTGCCCCCACATATGGTCGTTGCAGCAGTATCTGCCGGAACAGAGACTACACTTTGATCTTGGCCAAAAAAGCCAAGAAAAGCTTAAAAAGCTAAGAACAGCATCTTTGATCTTAACTAAAAAGGGCAAGCACAAAAGTGTTACGCACAGACCGACCGACCGACGGAGTGACTTAGAGAACCGCTGGCACGCGACTAAAAATGAAATATATACAACAGATCAGTACGTGTTCATCTGCATTATTACATTAATGCTATCTAAAAAAGTAATATGCAAAAACAGAACATATATTTTGAATAATAAAAAGACGTAGATGATTTTAATTAAAATAAAATAGCGTTAGAGAATGATAACTACTATAAAGATATAATTGTTAATCTGTTATAATGGTTGAAGATTCAATGCATACTACTGCTGGTAATAACCAAGGATTACAGAAACGTATATAATCAACGGTTTGCTACGAGTGAAAGAGCGATAACAATTCAAACCCCGTGGATTTAATTTAAATATTTCGTTAGGTTCGCACGTTTGACATACAGAATTCCAACTCCTTGAATATGGATCAGGACAAGATCACAGTTTATGTTAACATGTAGACACACTGGTTCCTGCCAAATAAAATTAAGGTACTTAATTTTGGTCAGTATCCCATGGGTGATCACTTGGAAACGCTTCAAGTTCTCTGCTTATCCCGGCATTGTTTTGTGTTATTTTAATCCCCCCCTTGACACAGAACTGTAGCAGTGCCTGTTAATAAAAGGTTGTTGCAAAACTAATATCGTTTTTTGAATATATATATATATATATATATATATATATATATATATATGGAAAAAAACGACATTCTTGCACACCTAATAATAGCTATGGTACGTGGCTGCAACTCCTGCTTTCAAATGACCACTCTGCGTTAATAGCTTCATAAAAACTATCAAATGTGTATAGACACTGAACAAAGACATCCCTAATATATATATATATATATATATATATATATATATATACTAGCGGTTCAGCCCGGCTTTGCTCGGGCCTTATGTAATTTTCATAACTAACCCTACATGTGAATACACTTTTTGTAAGATTTTACATGTTCAGACTAGAATTCGTCTGAGTAATTTCGTAGAGACCGCAGAGGTCAATTATTTAAACTTTGACCCCAATTTCGAACCCTTGAAATTTATTATTTCGGTCTCAAATCTAAATACAAAGTTTTACCCATGTCCAAGTTACCTACATCTAACATTTCAAGAATTTAGACCTATAATTGGCGTAGGAATTCGGTAGAATCTGCAAAGGTCAACTCTTAAAACTTTGACCTTTTGGCAGCCAAATTTTCGCCCCAAAACTGAGTAAAATGCTTGCCGCATGTCGGAGTACCCATTTTGTATAAATTACAAATGTGTAGACCCAAAATTGGCTGAGTATTTTGCTAGATACGGCAAATGACAAATCTTTCAAACTTTGACCTCGTGACAGCTCAGATTTTTTACCCAAACCCGATTAAGAAGTGTGCCTTACTCTGAATATTTTAAATGTTTAGTCCAGAAATTTGTTGAGTAATTTAGTAGAGACCGCAGAAGTCCAACTTTTTAACTCGGTTCTCAATTTTGACCTCCTTAACATTTAATTTTAGCGGGTTCGAATCAAATTATAATATTTGATATATGTCGAAGTAACTTACATGTATAATTTATAGTGTTTGACCCAAAATTGGCGGAGGAGTTTGGTAGAGTTTTCAAAGGACAAATCGTTGAACATTGACCTCTTAACAAAATTTCTGGCCGAAAACAAATTAAAAATATTTTACCAAATCTCAATACTTTTATCAACGCTCGAGTATCTTGACTGAAAATTGACAGAGTTATTTGGTAGGGAAATGTATACACACACGCACACACGGACATTTTCGCTGTTATAGATTTATTGATACCCACACAACTTATATTATACTAGAGACTATTTAATTCGCTATTAAATAACAAATTTATCCAGCAGTATGACATTTCGCAGAAGCAGATCTCTACAAACTACGATAAATGGCGGATGATACAAAATATCTGGATGGTCTGAAACGCATTTTATATCTTAGACATATTTTGTATAAGCCTCAAATGGCTCTGTTCAAGTATGCCGTCTGGCGATCAGGGTTGGTTGGTTGTTTTGGTTTTACGGCATATCAACCTTTTTCAGATTATTTAATGCCGAATCTAGTTATTTTGAGAAACGAATTTTAATGGAGTATATTTGTTTTTTAAGTCGGTTGATTGGTTGGTTGTTTTTGTTTTACGGCATATCAACCCTTTTCAGGTTATTTAATGCCGAATCCGGTGATTTTGAAGAACATTTTTTTAATAGAATATATTTGTTTTTTGCAAGTCAGTTTCGATTCAACCCATAGTTGGGACCCTAACAGGTACTACCACTCCGGGTCAGAGTGGACCTGGGAGCAATGGCAATTAAGGGGTTGCTCCACACTCCCCAGAGCCCGCAAGATGGGGCCTCACCATCGGATATAGTTTAAGGTCATATCCAGGACCCTCATTGAGGGATTTTACCCTCTGCAGGGGGGGGGGGCAGTCGGCGTATTCTAATGCCCCAACGACAGGGCCGAGCGATCAGGGATTACGATTAGCTCTATCCAGATACGTTTCACAAAACAGGTGCACTTGATATTATTCCACTTGTTTTGGTATTATCTATAAAGTAAAAAAGTGTTTCCCTTTTGTCCATCTACATAATATTCTGCGTGTTCCATCCGTAGTCTTAACATTACGCATTGGACAAAGCCAAATAAAATTTTTGAAGGCCAAACTAATTCATTAATAACCACATTAGTTATATTTTACATTGAAAAGGCCAACGTTCCAACTCTGGACAGAAATGTCAGAGTGCCCCGCCATTAATATGACCTAGTTTTCAAATACCATTGTACTAATATACGGTTGCCATTATGTATGAGGGGGATCTCATAGCGATTTCGTCACCAATAGAAAAAGTTAGCGACACATGACAAAAAAGAAAGAAACATTCGAAAGAAACAAAATAGAACATGTAGGACAATATTAATCTTTTTAGAGCCAGTTTTGTATTCATAATGCAATGGAAACTATTTTCATAGTAATGTTAAACTCATTTTCTGCCAGTTATTTTTCTGACCCCCCCCACGACTTTTTCTGATATCAAAAAATACATTAGCTTTATCAAAACATTTTTTGGTACACACTATTTCCCTTCCGTGGAATTTTTACGTAATAGTTGTCTTTAAAATGTTACACATAATCGCCAGTGTTTGTAAAAAAATATACATTCAGTTTATTCCATCGATTCCAATATGAAAAAGAAATATTTGCTTATTTAAAAATAAAGAAACTCGGATGAAATTTAAATTTAATTGACTGATAATATCTAAAACAAAGCGAATTTTATATTATTTAATTGGAATTCCTTATTTAAATGAGTATTATTTATTACTTTTTATTTATTGCGCACTATTATCCTCATCTTTTAATTGTTTCACGACGTTTTGGCCAACTATTCCTCTGGTGTTCGTCAGGTGGTAATCGCAACGGGATAGGAACTCCTAATCTGCTAACTGCACCCATTGCAATTACTGGCTTCCGTATTTGTTGACTGAAACAACCAAGAAATGATGAGGATAAGGGTCTGCAATAAATGAAAATTAACAAAGCGAATTTGTTGATCAATTTGTTCTAGCTAAATAATATCCGCATGGAACATGCGCACCTGTCTATTCGGGGTGTAGGTGGTGATCCGAGTTTGCTATCAGCTACTGAAATATGGATATTACATTAATTAAAAATATTTGGAGATTGCCAAAGTCATTTCGTTTTCTTGTTCTTCCATTTTTCGATGACGGTGCTTCAAAAGGAAAAGAGCAAATAAATGTCTACATTTTCTCGTTACCTATTGCTTAGAAATGGTAACAGAAATATAACATGCAGTTTCTATTTTTCTTAAAATTCCGAATGCGAGAGATTAGATTCATTGGTTGAATCGTTTTTGAAACCGTACTTTGAAGCAAACGTAATAAGCTATAACCTCAAGCAGAAAGAAATATTTAACTTCGCTTAACGTTATATACGAAAAAAGTCTAAAACTAGAATAGGACTGTCTATATTTATTTGATTTTGGGCGGGGATCTTCATAATTTACAGTGATTAGGAGGTCTGGCGATTCAGAGTAACCTTGCTACTTCAAAATATATTTCTTTTATCTGAACCAAAGCGAATTTGGTGATCAATTTAATCTAGGTAAATGATATTCAGATGAAACATGCGCACTTGTCTATTCGGGGTGTAGGTGATGATCCGAGTTTGGTATCAGTTAATCAAATAACTCTTTTCTATGCCACGTGATTAATCGAATTTACTTTTCATATATCGACAGCAAATGAACTCACAAATCGTATTTATATTACGCTTCATTCCAAAACCTCATTGAAAGTGCTATAATACACATTATTACGATTGTGTGTGTAATTTTCTTTGTCACGCTTACATCCGGGTCGTTTAATTTTTATGTACTTCCATTTCTTGTAATAAATAATTTCCCAAATATTCTTTATAAGTTTTGGTTTCGACTTCGTCTCAAGTCATCTGATTTTTTTAAGAAATAATTTTGCTAAATATTATTGCTAATTTTGGTTTCAGTTATAGCTGATTGCACTGAAGTCATTTTTTTTAAATAATTTTACCAAGAATCCCTCAAACGTTGGGATTTTAATTATAGATAATGGCACTCCAAAAATCCATTTTTTTTAAATAGTTTTATCAAGAATTCTTCAATCTTGGTTTCGGTTTTAGCTGATGGAACCTTAGAAATCTATTTTCTTAATAAATAATTTTATCAAGAATTTTTCATACGTTTTGGTTTCGATTGCAGCTGAAGGAAGTAAAGTATATATATATATATATATATATATATATATATGTATATGCATATATATATATAGGCTATAGCTTATTACGTTTGCTTCATATCATAAGCTCTATTTCCTTTTCGGTTTTATTGAGCTTTTTACATCTGGCTGAGTTTATTTTACTTGTAAATATTAACTCTTTAATATTTATAATATATTTTAAGTTTACCATTTTGATTACCTTAGTAAACTTATTCTAACTTTTATTTTATATATATATATATATATATATATATATATATATATATATATGTGGGGGGGACTCGGCTTCGATTCAAGCTGATGAACCGAAGTCATATAGATATAACTTTATAATATATAAAAATCGATAGAACAATAACTATAATAATATATACGAAATCTGCAAGATATAAATTATCATATTTAAGTGTGTCTTACGACTTGGCTACGTCGGGCATCCCTGCTAGCTTGGATAAACACTTTTTCAGTTTTAACAAAATAGCTATAATATCAGAGCGTCTCTATTTACGCTGAATGTCTACAGAATGCCAACATCAATATATTGCATGTGAATCAGTCCCCTATAGAATTTACACAGGCCCCGATAGTTTGAATATAAACTAATATAAGAAATAAGGCTTTGTAACAATTATCTTCATTGGAGTTCAACTTGTGGCAATTATGTATTGCTCGTTCATTTTACGTCGCTGCAGCTCAATTTTGTTCTTAACACCTAAACGATAAAATGTTACAAAATATTTCTGTAAAAGGCTAATCGATAAATGTAGTTATTTTAGCCTACGCTGGAAAAATCGTAAGCCATGTTAACTTAGCCTATGCAGGCGGGACAGCGTAAAGGTGTCGTTATATACTCACAAATAATTACATAGAACTGGTCCGGGTAAGCAGATTAATTTGTGTTATCAAGCTGACCAGTAATATTACTAAACACAATCGAATAAACCGTGTTGTGATCATGAAAGCAAAATTAGATACAGATAAATGATGACGAACAACTACATTTGTTTACAATTATATTTATACAACTTAATATATTAGGCTCATTCCGTGCCAAATCAAGTAGGGGTTAAACAATTAAAACTAATTTTCAAATTTGCTACACTTATAGATCTCCAGGAAAAAGATCGAATGGCACCTGTTATACATCTCAATGCCAACGGGTCCTTAGATATGACCTTGGCCTTTTTAAAAAATCGAATTTTCATGAAAAAGTGACCAACTTTAAAGGACCATATATCCGTTGCTTATGGACCGACATATTTCATTCATATATCATGCTAAACTACTTGGATAGATCTACAATTTTCTCCGGCGATATTTTTTGTCAAGATCAAAGAAAAAAGTTACAATTTTCCTTGACATTTAATCTGAATTATGTAAAAAAAAAAAAAAGCCGTTAAGCAGTCTAAAGCAGGCAAACAAACAGGGCTTCAAAATCCAAGAAACCTTGTCATCAAAGCATGTCTCGCATAGAAGTAAAACATTTTTCATTCAGTCCAGTAATTTATTGAAAAACTTAAGTATTTTTAATACCTTTCCATAATGTCGTATTTTATGTTTCTTTCACATAGCTAAAATAAATTCACATCATATTGTTATGTTATTAGGTTTTACTTTATTGGTGGCTAAAAATATTCCTTATTTTACCTTTTAGTAGCAGCAATGGAAAAGTTTAACATGTATTTTCCGGAATCGTTTTTGGAATTGGAAATAAGGTAAAAATGTTGATTCCGATACCCTTAAAAGTTCCGATTTCCTGATTACGATTAATTGTCCCAACATTAATTATATCACTTTTTATAACTAAATCTGTGTCGCATTAAAAAAAAAAAACAAAAAAAACAAACACCGAAATTTCAATTTCATCAACAGATTTTTTTCTATTGATTTTGTGACCATTGTGACGTACGTTTCGCCATTTTGAATTTATCCCACTTCTATAAAACGCGTGCAACAATAGTTCTAGTAGAATACCGATCATTTAATTTGGAATATATTCTGTCATAAGATAGGTAAATCTTGTCAAAATTAGTAAAAAATTAAAATAACGTTTTTTTTTGTTTTTTTTTAGATAATTCAGGTAACAGGTCAAGTTCAACTTTTTTCTCTGATTTTGAAAATATATCGCTAAATAAAAATCTTAGATCTATTCAGGTACTTTAGATCTATATATAAATGAACTTTGTAGGCCCATAAACAGCAGGGATATCGTTTTTTTTTAAATTGGTCACTTCATAGAAGTTTACAATTTTGTAAAAGGTCAAGATCATATTTGAAAAATCCCTTGGCCTTGAGGTGTAACACGTGCCATTGAATCCCATTCTTGGAGATCTATTAGTATAGCAAATAAAAGAAAACATGTTGGGTTTGGTATTGCCCCCCAAGATGTCTATTTACACGGAAAAAAACATTAATATCATAGAGTGTACAACACTTTTGTAAATCTATGCTCCATTTTTAAATATAGCGAACGGGTTTTGTCATTGCTACCAGGTTATTTCCTGAGAGTAAGAAGATTTTAAAAGTATTGCAATATAGATCTGAAGCTACGCATTGCTGTCTATGTTCAACTAACAAATAGAAACTTCCCAAGTTGAAATAAAGTGCGTTCCTTTTGAAAGTAAAGGTTAGTGCAACACAGCTCAACAGCAATAATTACAAAGCAATATAAAATTTAAACTCTTATTTAATTAACACGACTGGAGAAATTAAATGCCATTCAAAATTTTATTATTTATAAATAGAACGACGCTATTTTAATCAATATTAATATCAGCGATCGGGCACTAGTTTGCCGCCACAAAGTCATTATATATATATATATATATATATATAATGTCTCATCTATGTTAATATGACTTATATTTTATAGCATTAATGGCTTTAACATTTGGGATAATGAGTTAATCCGAAACCTATTTTAATGTTGCATACACTTGTGTTAGTTAATATAAGACTTTTGAATTAAAAGTTATGTATTTCAAATATGCAACTATAATTACTTTTAATGCGTCTTTGTATGTGATAGATAATAGACGCCCAGACAGATGGATGTAAACAAAGACCTACGTATATGATCAGAAAAGAAAATGAGTCAGCGAGTGTTCCTATCAGAGTTTCAAGTTATTTTTATCTGAAATGATGAATTATGTTCAAATCATAGTGGAGCCAGATTGTGTGGAGCGAGCCTCGAAATTGTCAAAATAGCTTTAAGGTTGATTTATGTTCCGATTTTATTCTTACCAGTCATGTTATGTCTTCTATAAAACTGATTATCATACGTTTATATTTGTTTCGGCGTCTAAATCAATCACACTCCAAGTTTAAGTTATTATAATCTGAAATCATGAGTGATAAATATAAAATAATCTAAAAAAAAAAAAAAAAAAAAAAAAAAAAAAAGTTTGCAAAACGATCACCATTTGTTTGCGCATAGATAACATTACTGCAAAAATATCGAAAAAAGGTTTAAATACTTACAGTGCAACAACGCTGCATATAGATTTTATCTTGGGCGAAAAAAGAAAAAAAAACGTCCAAATATGAACTGGAAATACTAAATTTGCAATGGTATCATTTGTATGTGCCCGATTATTCTGTTTTGTTTTTACGGCATATCAGCCCTGTTTTTATCAACAATTTACAAGTTAGAAAAGCATTTCATCCAAGGCATGAAAATTGTTAAACAAAATGTTTTTACTATAGGCTTTAAAAATAAAGGTACAAGATTCAATTTGAAATGTATTTATCTTCAAAATGTACTTTTATAAATTTTACAAAGTAAGGTATGCAAATTTAACATATTACTTTGTAAAATGTATAAAAGTGCACTTTGAAGATAAATAAATTTCAAATTGAATCTTGTATCTTTATCTTTAAAGCCTATAGTAAAAATATTTTGTTTAACAATTTTCATGCCTTGGATGAAATGCTTTTCTAACTTGTATCCTATCTTTTTAAGATTATATTTTATTTAATTTATTAATTTCGATTTAAAAAAGATGTGATTTTTTATGCATTTATAAAAAAACTCTCCTACTCTATTTCAGATTGTATTTCTCACACCACAACTCATTTTTGCAACCCCCTCTTTGTATTATTAAATGTCTGAATATTCTGTTTCAGTTTGTAATTCTCCTCACTCCACAACTCTTTTTTGCAACTCTCTGTCATACATGTCTGAATAATAAGAACATCTGAATTTTTTTAACAAAAACTTTAAAATAACTTTTTTAGATTAATTTTTTTAAAACTTCTTTCAGAATAGAAAATCTTTACAATTTAATAAGGAACATATTTCATATAGGTTTCATCAAAAATATTCAGTAGATAACGAAAAAAATAGAGATGAAAATTTCAAAAGGAGGGTATAACTGGTTACGCTCAATAGTAGTCCTCGCTAGCGAAAGACTTTGTTATTGTTATTCTATTATTATTATTTAAAACATTTTGTGTCCTGCGCTTTTGCGCGAGAACTAATTTTAAAATTAAGAATGTCAAACTGTTTGACTTTGGTAACATCAGACCTGATAAACACTAACGAGCTTTAGTGGTATCATTTTAAATGAGTGGAAAAATAATAAAGGACATAAAAACATGAAGATAATCAACGTATTATAATATAGATATTAATTAAAGATTTACGTAGACTACAACATGCGTACATCTCAGAAAAATCTGTATCCTATGCTTTTGATATATTCCGCGTTTAAAAAGCAAATGACACGAAAGATGTGTAGGTCAGACCCTCTTATTTTGTATATCCCTATATATAATAGTAATTATAGCGAGTACTTTACAGCTTACTATTTTGGAAAAAAGCCGCCTTTTGTACGAGGCAATACAGATTGCTAGTCCAATAGTTATTTTCCCAGGAGTGGAACGCTCTTTCTGCTGAGTGTTTTTCTCCTAAATATCAGAATTTAAAAAAAAATAAACATTGCTTGTAATTGAATAAGTTTGGTTTGCTGATCACGGCTGATGCTGAGAACAGATACCCGAGTGATCTAAAGCAAAAATGCAAAATAACCAGAACATTTTTTTCACGGCTTGGAATTTATTAAATGAGTGAATAAAATGATTTAATGTATTATTCTATCTTTTAATGGATCTGGGTAGTATAATATCGATTTCATTGTGAAAACACCGTCTTTTTAAAGGGGATGCGTGTATTACAACCGTGTTCATATGATTAGTGAAGTCAGAATCCCTCATGAGCGTTCGAATCTGAGGTCCATCGAAGATGCCACCTTTAGCTTTTTCGATGAAAAGACCTGGAAATTGTCTGCATATGTACTTGAAGCAATCCCCATCCTTGTTCAATGCCTTAACAAACTGCTTCATGAGCCCTAGTTTTATTTGCAATGGAGGGAAGATGATTCTATCCCTGGGTACCAAAGGCTCATTGATGACGTTGGCTGTGCCGATTACGAGACTTTCTCGTTCTGGCCAGTTCTCCCTTCTCCAGTGCTGGATTCTTGCTCTGCTATCCCACAAACAAAGAAAGCAGGGATACTTTGTGTACCCACTTTGCTGACCAAGCAGAAAATTCACCATTTTCAAGTCCACACAAATCAGCCATTTATGAGTGTTGTAATTCAGCTTTTCAAGAACAAATTTGATAGCATCATACTCTTCTTTCATCTTGGTAGAATGGCCAATTGGTACAGGAGCAAACTTATTGCCATTGTGCAAAAGTACAATTTTTTGACTTGCTTTCGAGCTATCGATGAAGAGACGCCAATCTGCTGGGTCATATGATGAGATCCCCATGCAGTTAAGAAGTGCAGAAACGTCATTACAAAAGACCAGGTCATCTTCTTTAGAAAAGATACGAAGCAAGCTGCCTTCCCTTGTCCTATAGTACGTTACTTTTGTGCCAGAATCAAGAATGTTTTTCTCTTGGAGTCGTGATGCAAGAACTTCAGACTGCTCCTTCGACAAACAAAGGTCTCGCACTAGGTCATTAAGTTCAGATTGATTGAAAAGCTGAGGCCCATTTGAGGGTTCTTCATAGCCACTACAGCTATCATCACTTGATATTGAAAGATCAGCTGGAATCTTTTTGGTTTCATCGATTTCAGGCAAACTGGTGAAAACAGGCACAGGTAGATCCTCAGAGTGCGCAACAGGACGGATAGCAGAATCCAGGCTCGGATACTGCCAATTTGCTTTCTTGTGCTTGTTAAACCCCGTCATGTCATTGAGACAGAAGTAGCAGTCATCAAAATGATTGTTGGGCTCTCTCCACACCATTGGTACAGCAAACTTCAACTTCAGCTTACCGTTGGTCCAACCGCGGAGACTTTCTACACAGGTTTTGCACACCATATGTGGGGCCCAAGACTTGTCTTGGTCACCAAGTATCATATCGAAGTATGCTTTGTACGCCCTATTGACAAAGTCTGTAATATTCCTCTTTTGTTGTGCCATCATATACTGTCCACAGATGTAACAAAAGACATCCGGTTCATATCTGCAACATCTTCTAGAAGAACTCATTTTTTCTCTGGATCTCATTTTTAACTGTGGAATTAAAAAGAAAATTCTTAATTACTGTTTAATTTATACTGCAACTATATTTATGGAACATGTTATTAAGTAATTACAGTATATAATTATATAAAAATTCTCCCTATATAAATAATTATATAAAAATTCTCCCTGAAATACTTCAATATATACATAATCATTATAATGATTCAATAATATCAGAAAATTATTATTTACTGCTTCTATATTGAAGTATTTCAGGGAGGATTTTAGCAGTTTAGGCTTATTTGGGGCTATCAGTATCTTCTAAACTAGAGCCAATCTGGCAAAACCAATGTTATATTCGTAATCAGCGACCTTCAAAACCCCAGAAAACACTCCTAGATGGTCTGCCAAAGAAAAAAAATAAAAATTTGTTGACCAGTGTTATAGACAATTTTATACATTTAATAATGCAGCTTGGAGTCTTACAGGACGAAAATCCTGGAAAGCTGGCTTAATTTGTTCATAATATCCTGATTAGATTTAGGCATTTACAAATTTGAAAATATCAACATTTTGAAATGCAAGCTTATGGCCACATTATCATACACCTTAATAATCGTTTACAATACCAGAAACTGAAATATTTGGAACTCTTATGAATTAATGTCCTTTATTTATGTTTTATTTTTTTACAAAGAGCAACAAAACCGATGAAAACTAAATGTCATCCAAAATTACCCATCCTTGCGCTTAGATGTGTTACCAAATCTTTGATTGGTTAGTTTAAAGAATTTCCTTAACATAAACCTGTACTTACAATATAAAAATATTTGAAGTAGTGTTATCCGTATAGTCGGGTGCCGCAGAGTAACAGATAAATGTAACCAAAAGTAAAATTAACTGCAGATTTGCATCAACACCTGGCTACAATTTTGTTTTATAATTAGTTGTGTAACATCTTTGAAATGTATGATTTAAATGTAAGTTAAAATGGGATTAGAAGCAAATATTCCGACATTTTACTGTTATCATTAACAAAGAAAACGACAAAAGGTCACATTAAATCATGTTTACTTTGAAAGATATTGATACGGCATAAAACAGGGAACCCGGCGTTGCTCGCGATTGAATAAAAATAAACGAATGTTCTACTTTTCAAATACTTTGTCATGAACAACCATCAAATTGCCCATTTTCAATCAAATCGATTGATTGTTCTACTCGTGACCAAACTACATCGTATTCGGAGAAAGCTTTACATACCTCTCCCTAGTGACTTACCCCAGAATCCATTCTAGCCTAGCTTGTACTGTAGAGAACCTCTGGTTCATTTTAGCAAATTAGTTTTATATGGTGGCTTAAATTATAGTTTAAAATGCAAACAGTCAAATATCAATTGGTTCAATTGTGCTATGAACAGAAACATTCATTTAAAAGTGCCCCTGTCATATACTAGAACCTACTATTGATTTCATACGCCATATCATTCTGCTTGTGCGGCGATAAGACTACTGAAAGCACCATTTATCATAGCCTCCAGTGACTGCCAGTTACAAAGTCAACCATTCACTACTAGTAACCATGCCAAACCAGCAGTAATAACCAGTAACCACCAATGCTGACAATGATGGCCAGTGGCTCCCCCTAGCTGCCCTAGCAGATAATACCAAAGAGTAATAGCCAAATGATTGAGTTTTGACCACAGTGCCTGTTATTTTTCAGGACCGAGAGTGGCCTCCACTAAAAATCGTACTAAAATTTGCCAAATCTGCTCTGGCTTGGAGTTATACTTTCCCCTGGGATCGCCAGTTCAGATTTTTCTAGTATATATGGCTGTGGTAAAATATATTAATGGTAACCAAGAGTTAAATATATTTACATATTTTATTACTATTATCTGTAAAGCAATGTTTAAATATATACTGGAAGGTTATATACAATAAAGTATATAATCTTAAAATATACGTGCATATATAACAGATATAGTTTTATGCATACAAATGTTATATGTACGTACATTTTTCAACTGGGATTCTCTTCAACATTCAACGTCATTAGGCCACTAGTTTCAACGTTTAAAAGGCGAAACGAGTTCAAACTTAGTGGCCTAATGACGTTGTATTTTGAATGATATTACAGCTGCAACATGCATGCTTATATGTTGCCAATAATGCTAGTATAAATAAAGGAAGTTATACAATAACTGAACTTTTGAGCACTATTTTACAAAACGATAACATCACTGAATGAAAGTCTAGGAAATCACAGCCAGAGAATGATAATTATATAACTTTGACTGTGTAAAAATACAAAAAAAGATCCAAATCTTGAGACCCAAAATCAAAGCCAGAATGGATCAATCAAAACAACGAATTATAAAAATAAAAAGACAAAAAGACGAGGCGACGCGCACCTTGATTGAAGACGGTAAGTAATGACAAAGACATTTTAATCAATTTCTCTTCTTTGATTATATTATTACAAGCTTTCCATCTGAAACCGATTGTGTCTCTTGAGGAAATTATTGATTCATCAGAGACCAGAGTACACTATAAGGTGACCTCTATAATTGAAACACTAAAATATATACGTAGTAAATCTGCTTTCGTCCGACTTTTTATTTCAATTCTTTGACTTTCAGGCTGGGAAGATGAACGCTCTGATAGTGTTGTCTGCCAATGTTAGTCAACAAACTGTTTAAAAGCAATGTCGGAACTACTTTCTTTCCATAGGCTTTTCTCATTGGAGACCCAACTGGCGTTCCGCCTGATGGTAGACACTATATCATTAATTAATTTAAGTTTTTTTTTTATATTATCTATATATAAATGTGATAGCGTGTATTATTTTCTGTGTCACGCTTACATCCGGGTCGTTTAATTGTTATGTACTTCCATTTCTTGTCATAAATAATTTTACCAAACATTCTTCCTAAGTTTTGGTTTCGGTTTCGATTATGGCTGAATATTCATACATTTTTATTATGGTTTCGATTAAAGCTAATGCACCAAATCATATGGATATATATATATATATATATATATATATATATATATATATATATATTATTTTGGAAATCGCAATCTTATAATATATTAAAACAATCGATAGAACATTCACTCTATAATAATTCATACGAAATCCGCAAGAATTAATCATATTTAAGCGGACTTGACGATCTGGCTTTGTCGCGCGTTCGTGCTAACTTACATAAATACTTTTGCAGTTCTAACAAAAAGCTACAATAATATCAGAGCGTCTCCATTTACACTGAACATCTACAGAATGCCAACATCAATATATTACATACGAGTCCCCTGTGGAATTTATACAGTTCGCGTTAGTTCGGATTACCCACACTATAATTTCATCTTGAATGCTATTATCACAACGTTAAATGTAATCGTAAACTTCCGACATTAAATAATGACCTTCTTGAAGTGCATTTTATCAGACTCTGGGATATTTCTGTAAAACCCGAAAATTTGTACAAAATTTCGAACGATACCTATTATTTAATTTCCAGAAGGCTAAGACTGTTTTTCAGACATGACCTGGTAACTTTGTCAGATATTCCGTAATTGTATTCGTTATATAACGCGGACTTTATACATGATCTAAAAAATCCAGTAGAATGGCATTTAGATTAAACTTAGCACTTATTTCGTTACACCAGAGTTGACCTTTCCTCATCACTTATAAAATATGCATTTATAGTTCATTAAAAATTCATGAAATTTAAATAAGAACTTGCTTAAGTAAGAATGAACCAGTCTTAAAGATTACTAAAATAACAAAATAAATATCTGTACTGAACGGTTGAATATATAAATTAGGTATAGTGTAATCGATTTACTATTTAAAATAATGTTAATAAATATTCCAAAACTTTACTAAACTTTTAGCAGGAATTAATCAGAAAATAAACAGAAATTTGATTTAAAAATTTTAGAACACCGCGTTCTGCCGTACAATTAAATAAGAATTTTAAAAAAAAATATTTCATGTGACTTTCCGAAGCACTCTCTCTAATTAGAGATATGGGAAAATAAATTCTTTCACAATAACCGATACGACTGGAATCTCAGAAAAATATATTTTTCATTTGATAAAACATATTACATGGTTTTCGGAAAAAAACAACAACAAAAATGAAGATTACTTAAGAAAAGAATATTTTCAAAGTACTAGCTACATGGTAAACCGACAACAGACAAAAAAACACAGACGCTATAAAAGAGATCTCAGAAATATTAGTACAACGGCTATTTCCGGTTCTAAACGGATACACATTACTTAAATAAGTCAGTTAACATCTGGTTTTGAAATTGACTATGAAGACAACCAAAAATAATGCTCTTCCCTAAGCCTAACACAAACATCACGATATGAAAAATAAACTTAAATTAATAACTAAATACAAAAAAAATAATGTCGGAAGAGGAACCTTCTAAAAATTATAAAACCTTTTCAGTTTAATTACTTTCAGTTATGACTACAAAAAGCAAATATCTTCCAAGTCACTGTTTAGATGAGCTTGCATCTGAAATTTATTTTCCTTACTTAATATTCGGCATGCTTGTATATACTTAGATTGTTGCAAGAATATGCGCATCGTCGTTATGTTTCGTATATGTATGCCTGGAAACTTATATTTAATACAAGCATAATATTTGACTAACACTACCCGATCGTAAAATACTTCTAAATATATTGATTTGTGCAGATATCGTACAGAGTCCATCCTTAATTGATTATTATATTTCATCCATTATAGAGTATTTCTTTCAAAAGTTTAATATGATGTTGGTGCCGTCAGCCGGAATCAAAAACAAAAGGTTTAGGTCGCTAACGGTATTTAATATTAACTGAAGTAACGATACAGTAATATGCACGTGACAAACGGACGAACATAAACGTATGTTTTTTTGCGCAAGGCATTTTGACTTCTTAATAGCTGTTTTTCGACTAAAAATAAAACTCATTTTTTCCACAGGTCCAAATGATCCATGTATCTCTGTCATTGTTTGGCCTTCAGAGTGAAAAAGATATACTATCGTTGTACGCGACCAAAAGGTTGCCATTTCTGTAGAGGAGAGTACCACTCCATTCTCTGGATAACTTCACTTTGTCCACCGAATAATGTAGAGCATTTGCAAGGAGGCATCATGCACCCTTAAGTTTTTTGTATTGCTCGACCAAGACTTGAACCACAAGCTTCCGCTCTAGTAGCGAACTTTTTGACCATAATCCAAAATAAATTGAGGAAAACCTGTTTTTGTTGTTAAATCGAAACATAAGTTTATGGATACACATAGTGTCTACAATAATGTATCACAGTGCAAATATCTAAAACATATGAACCTTCATAATTGAAAAATGATGGGAATCATTCTAAAATGCACTCCTATAAACAAATCCTTAGAATGTATATTTCATTGATGGATTGAGACTGATTGCTTATCGCCACCAACTGTTATGTGATAAGATATGTGCTAGCATTTAATAAAGAACATTAATACTGTACCTTGCGCTTTTACTGCACAATAATTGAATATGCTTGAGATTGGAAACATTTATGCAACATGGGATTCTCGTAATAACGTAGGCGTTTCTATACAAACTCGATTAAATATGTCAAGTGTTATTGATATGGTAACTTGCCATGTATATAAATAATATTGCTTGTTTCGAATCATTTCTCTTAAGTGTTTCTTAATGGAAATTATAACGTTAGTGTACACGTTATTTGGTAAGTGCAACAAGCTATATGCAAGAAACAACAAAGGGCAAACATGTATTAGTCACTTTAACTTCAGAAAAAAGTAAGTTTGAACTATATAAATCAACAAAGGGCGAACGCCTAATAGATCAATATAAGCGTGGAGAAGGATGATTATACTCGAAACATCCACAGCAAAGGAAAATACCATGCATTATTTTTCTATAATTTAATACGGATTAACAATACACAACCAGTATCCTATGACAGCTTTAAACCTTTCTGCTTTTGTGGTTATTTTAATTTATCTTTTATAACGTCTGGAAAGAATGGGCGTGCCTTGGTTCTCAGCTTTCGTAGCGTTATTCGTGTAATAGCAGATCGACCTAATTTGAAGCAATTTAGTTCGGATGGATATATCCAGGAAAGTTAACAAATTATGTTCTAAGTGAAAATATGGAATAGAAATTTCAGTTTATTTTTTTGTTTAAAATAAGGAAAACAACTGAACTCGAAAAGTTTGATTTTTTTAAACCAATAAAAACGTAAAATTAGATATACTATAAAATTGAACAGCATTAGAAACCTTATTTTAATTATGTTGTTTTGTGCGTATTATGAGATTGAACATCATAAATGATTACGTCTGTCCAATATCGACAGACTATGGACACAAAATGTAAAAGCGGTTACGCGTAACATTTGTGTGACCCCACTTGCACAATCACCAACCACACCTCTAGTAAGTTGGCATTATTAAATTGCAGAGAGAAGTAGAGGTTCACTGAAAACACTACCTAAAATTGCTAAGTAGTTACCTACCTCGTACAAGTCAGGCTTACTGTTGCTCACATACTAACTAGCAAATTATGGCGAGTAAAACTTGTTTCCTTTATTTTGTCTTCTTACATGTCATGGTCACGTTTCATACAAAGCAAGAATAATCAATGTTTTCTGGATTCGAATATATTCATGTGTTACACATCACTTGTTCTGTTTAAGTTCTTTGTGCCAAGCGACATTATAGCTTGTGTATAGTGTTATATTACAGCAATACACTACCACTAATCTAGTTTCCGCTACACAGCGATAATTAACTCCCTCCCAATCGGACAAGGCTGCAAGGTGCGACGATCAGACAGTGGAACGTATCCACCGTCTTAAAAATTCCCGGGATAGCCTTGTCATACAATTCCCGGTGCGAAAGTAACTAATTACTTCCTGAATAGAGAGAGAGCACGGTCCGAGTGAATAGACCTACTAGGTATCGCATACCATGAAAAAGAAAAACGACTTAAATTGCGTAGTCCCAGTAGTAATACTTTTCGCCTGGTATCTTGTTAACCACAACAGCGGCACACTAGTTGAATTATAGCCAACACATATACTTATTGGAAGTGTCCATAGTGTATATAAATATCTGGATAATACCATATAACGCATGTAAGTAAGATGTGCACTGGATTGTTTGTGAATGTTTGGAGGATTGGTCATAATCTATTTTTTCAGTTGAAGCTTAACTCTGAATTCATGAAATGAGAAAGATTATTATTTCGAGAAAAACATAAACAAATTGTAATCTAATTCCATTGTCCTTCATTGGATTCTTGCTAATTATCCAAAGTTCTAGGAAAAAGGAAATCGATCAATGATATCAATCAAGTGCAAATCAGATTCAGTTGATAATAGAACGTTGTTGTCTGAAGTCTCGTAAGAAATCGATACAGATAATACAATCTACTCAGCACATATACGGATAGATCACTAAAGACACAGTCATCTTAATGAACTCCTATGCCAACTTTGCAACCGCCGGTGTGTCTGGCGTCGTAGCAACAAACTTGCAAAATTAGTTAATAAACATTATTTGAAATTTTGCATAGTTTCATAGACTAAAAATTAAATAGCATCAGAAAATTGATCCCAGATCCGATCAAAATAGGTATAGAGTAAGTAATTACAGAACAATAAAAAATACAATATTTTAATCTGTGTTTGTCAGGTTTTTAAGCATTCAGACTAAGTTTTTAAGGCATACAGGAAATTGGGCAATGTTGAAAGTTTATAATACCTGTAATTCTTAAAACGTTTTTTCTCGTTTTAGATGCGTCATGATAATTATATAATGAATTTAAAAGTAAATACTTTATTATCAGATCAATAATGAAAAAAGAAAAAAAATAACCTTTCTAGGCCACGGCATTTCCAAGCCATATGCCTCTTTTCAGAAGAGTAAATCTAGTCATATAGAAATACAAAAATAAAAACATTTACTTAGAAATAATATAAGACCCAATATTTATATAAAATATCGTTAAAGTGGCATATAAAATAGAGACTAATAAAAAGCCGTAGTGACAAAGTTATAAGGGTAAGTAAAATCAAAATTACACAAAAATATGTTGTCAGAGAGACAACCGAAAACAGAAAAAGAAACTAACTATACATATCGTGTGTGTGTGTGCGCGCGCGCGTTCAATTTAACATTACACATCTAGAAAAAATAGGTTTAATGATCCACAAAATGCATGCAATTGTCTACAAGGAGACAAGATTTAGCATTTTATCTAGTTTCCACAAGTAGTGTTTTAGTTTGGGATCAATTCCATCTACTATTGTTTTTACATAATGTAAATCGCCGCTGATAAAGCGAGAATAATCTCCCATATATAAAAATAATATATTTAGGTCGGAATTCCCTAAACAGTCTGAATTTCCGTTATAAAGTATTCGGTTCGACACGATTGCCTCGAATACTATCAGAAAATACATCAGTCGAAACGTTGTAAAGGGAACACTAAATATTAGAACATCAACAAGTAATCTCTAATGGCACATTTTCAAACTTTATAAGTAAATATTATACATAATGTATTGTCTTTAGATTTCCACGGAAAATACGCGGTTAAGTAATGAGCAGTAACATCGCAAACGCTTGATGCATCGTAATAAGAGGTGAGTGTTCGTTTTGATTATGTGTTAACTTCTAGAAGTGAAAAATAAAATACCATTTCGTAATTAAACTTTCTGGTGAATGGCTTCTGAATAATCACTTTCAAAGGAAAACTTTAGATACAATTATATTATTTCTACAATCTTATTAATGAGAATAAGTTATGCAGTCGTTCTTGGTAAACGTTATTATACTTTATTTTTACAACTATATTACACTTAATTGTTTGTTCGGTAATTTGAGAATTGCAGCGGGTCGAATGAAGACGTCCTTTTAATCGACTACGCACTCATTTCACAGTTCATAACTTCATTAATAAATAGAAAATTATAAAGAGATTTCGCAATTGTTTTTATTCTTACGTTTATGGTCGTTCGCAACAGGAAATAATGCGCTTAAATTTTGCCTTCACTTCGATGAACGAAGGTTCGCGCGATTCTATCGTGCAATTATAACATCTATTATCGCGTAGAATTGCCTAATATTCAGCCGTTTAAATTTGCTAACTATAAATTACAACCGGAAATGCACACGTTATTAAATTAATTATATTCAAGGAGGTTTCTCAGAAACTAATAATGTAATTGTTAGCGTTGATTTGAATTATACGAATTCTAGTAAATTAATAATCTAATTATAATTTATTAAAATGTGTAGAAGTGTTTCCTGATGAAGAGTAAAACGGCACAGTTGAAAACATGAATGTGCCACGTTCGAATGCAGTCAGCTCTAAACATAGTATTTTCTTTATTTTTCTTACAAGTAAACAATTCTAAAAACAATAGTGGAAGCTAATGTAAACAAGCGAATCTAATCAATTAGATAACGGCATGCGATAATTCAAATGGATTTACGTTACATTAAATTAATTCGATCGCGTAAACTGTTGAACGCTTTATGGCTGGCAGTGGTCTTGTCTGACACCACACTATAACAGGCACAACAGGAAAATAAATGAACACATATCTAAAGAAATGGCAGAAACACTAGAGGATGACCTCCACTCTGTAGTAGAATGGGGACAAAAATGGATGGTCACATTCAATGCTGCCAAGACTAAACTTGTTTCCTTCAATAATTACAAGAAATTTTCTCTATCACCAATAGCAATGACCAATAGCTCTTTATATAAAAGTACATCTTTCAAACTCCTTTAACTAACGTACACAAGAAACATGATTTGGAACAATTACAGTGAAAGCATTGCCAAGACGGCTGCGACGAAGGTAAACTTTATTGTGCTAGAAAACTACTAACACCCGAAAGTATCCTGTACCTCTATAAAGCCACCATTCGCCCATGTATGGAGTATTGTTGTAATATTTGGGCTGGTGCATCTGCTACTAGTCCCTCGCTCCTAGACAAGGTTCAAAAGAGAGTCGCCAATCTGATAGATCATGAACTGGCATCTAAGCTTCGGCCTCTGTCCAATCGAGGAAATGTTGCATCCCTCTGCCTGTTCTACAAGTATTTAAATGGTGAATGCTGTGACGAACTGCAAGCACTTGTGCCCCTCGACAAACCCGACAGGCAGCAAAATCCCACCTCCACACAGTAGAGATCCTTAGATTTAACAATTCTTTCTACTCCAGTAGTTTCTTCCCCAGAACCGCTAGACTTTGGAATTCCATTCCAGGTCCCTGCTTCCCCAACTGTACTGACGTGCAGAAGTTCAAGTGTAACGTGAATCGACATCTTGCTGCCCAAATCCCTACATAGTACCCCAGTAGCTGTTGCCTCTGATAGTAGCCCCCTACACCAAAGTGGCAATGTGCCTTGTTTGGGGTGAAAATCTAATAAAGAACAAATGTAGATTGCATTTGTTTAAATGAATGTTAGTTTCTAAAAAAAAACAAAGAAAATCTCATTAACTAGTAATGCTCAGCATTTACTTGCTATTGAACCATCAATTCATTAATTTTTCTCGTTTTTAGATTTTGCAAGGTCAAAGAATGTTGTGTAACTAAAAAAAAAAAACATTTGGAAAATAAACATTATAAACAAAAAATTCAAAAGCGTCTGTCAACATTAACGTAATCTATCCGGCATTATCTTATTAAGTTTTTATTATTAGATGCTATTACGATCTGAGAGTACTTTACGATTCTGTAGTTAGTATAAAAGAAACGTCTGAACTGAGAGCACGTGTTTAAGTTAAACTAATTACATTTTATAATTAAGTTATGCGCTTTAAACAAATAAGTTCTGACGAAGCACTGAACGAACGTGTGCTTTGACAAATATTTCGATTAGCAAGGAATATGCCGTTCGGATTGATAGCTACCTTCTATTTCACGAGAAAATGACGCTCTGCATCTAATCTAGTACACCTCAGATTCTGTTTTTGCGAAAAGGTCGAAGCTGGAGTTTCTTTCCGGATGCAACTTGGGCGGATCATGAGGGGATCTAAGTTTGTCTAGATATCAGGATCCCCCTATGTGCGTTGCAAACAAATTCTGACACAAAGAAAAATCAATACGATCGGAGCCAGCGCAGCTGCACGACTTGTCGGAAAGTTGTTACAGAATTTCTGAATCGGATTTTCTATCAGGAGTTACTCTTTACTTTTTTCAAGGAATCCACGAGACAGAGCTATTGGGGTGGTTGGTAATAATTTGAAGATATTTCCATGTTTTAAGAAAATAACGGGGATCCCATCCATGTGATAATTATATCAAAATAAAAGTGACATCTTTTAGTTATTAATATTAACAACGATTCGGTCGAATGAGGATCTCCGTTATGTTTGTCAATATTGAAAAATATTTTTTAAATGTCACCGTTACGGGATTCGCATGTCTTCTGGCCGCTCGTATTAATTGCATGATAATTAATATAAGATATACGCCAAATACATACGTTTTTCATTGATTAAGAATACGATTACATAGGGACAACTGGACGGTCCTTCTTTGCTTCCGAGCACTCATATTCACGAGTGAAAATAACCAAGTGCGACGAAAACACACTTTAGCAAATGTTCGATAATATATAATATAAGACGCAGATCAGTTTCTTACACCTAACGTTAAGATGCGCAGTTACACGCTTAGCACATACATGTATCAACTGACCGGGATCAGGAGTAATTAATTTTCAGTAAATAATGGTGTAAGATTATTTAAATGAAGTATATGCGCCTATGGAATGCCCAGATTATCAAAATAAATGTATACAATTGATTACGAATAATAAGAGTTTGACATACAGACCCAAACAAAGTCTGTCTAAAACAAATGCCGACGTTAGGCATAACGGCTTCTAGTCGCCATATTCTTGCTTTTTTTATCAAAACTGATTAAGAACCTTAGGTTAACATTCGGCAACTCTAATTCGATCCTCTTTGTAATTTACTTTTCACATTCCATGCCTATATGTGCTTTTAACCTAGACATATGAAAAGTGAGTTGATAACAAATAGGAAACGAATCGTGTATTCTTTTTATCTACTGTTTTTTGGCCTGTAAGAAGCATTTTGGATCTCTATATAAAGTAGATCTATGCTTTATCTGTAGGGATTTACAGAAAGTCTCCTTCAAATATCACGTGACTAAATCATTGAGCTATATATTCTACTAGCAGTTCAGCCTGGCGTTGCCCGGACCTTATGTCCTGTTTATACCTTTATGTGTATATGTTATATATGTTTATATATTAAGTTTGACTCATGTCCAGGTAACCTATCCATAGAATTTTAAGTATTTAGACCCAAAATAGACTGAATAGTTTGCTAGAGACAGAAAAGGTAAAATATTTTGAACTTTGACCCCATTGGCATCAGAATTTTCGGCCAAAAACCGATTAAAATCTGTTTTACTAAACCTTATGCAGAATTTCAAATGTTTAGACCAACAATTGGCTGAGTAATTAGGTAGCAACTGAAGAGGTCAATTTTTTTAAAACTTGAACTCCAATTTTGACCCCTAAACATTTGTCTTTGGGTGAAATCGCATTAATAAGTTTGATCCATTTCCAAGTAACCTACATCTAAAATGTGTTAATACCCAAAATTGGCGTACAAGTTTGGTAGAGTTTTCAAGCTCAAATCGCTGAACTTTAACCCCTTGAAGGCCAAATTTCTGGTCGAAAAAAGATTGGTAGAGTCGTATGTTTGTGAACATATAGAAAATAAATATCCTTACTCACGAACATCAAACCCTATTGAGGTAAAATAAATACAAACTATCATAACAAGTGAAGCTTGCATAGTCCCCTGTGAGTGCACAGTGAACGAGGTATAAAAATGACTAAGTTCAGCATTTGCCCCCCCCCACCCACCCATTAAGTCTCAAATATTCACAGGGAACGTCAAATCCTGGTGAAAATGAATCAACGGTGCAGTTTTAGGCCTTAGCATATGTAAAATTGAGTGCTCTACAATGCAAAAAAAACAAAAAAAAGAACAAATAACAAAGCCCATCATTTGCCCGCCCACCCATTTAGCTCCAAATGTGCCCAAGACCTTAACATATTAAAATTTGAGTTCAGCACCATGCAAAACTGCTAAATAGACATACACAGAAACTTGAAAAATATGGTAAAATAGTCCCAAAATAGACTGTTTTTATTAGCCCTAAAAGAGCCCGTGGGGTATACCAAAGAGTTATCGCGAAGTATAGACAAACAAAATTATAATGAAATCAGTTAATTAAACTTTTTAGAAAGTTTTAGAAAAGTCCAAGGCATCAATTTTTTTTTAAATAAGCACAAAAGTGCCAACTTTAGCCATTTACCCGGAAAACACCTCTAGGGGATCACTCGCAGTTTTCCCGGGAAATCTGTTCTGTTACCTCTTTACTTATAACATGTTTAATGTTTGTGCAAAAGTAAAAAAAATATGTATCCAAGGCGTAGCTATTGAGAAAAGTGCGGACAGACGAACGGACCAGCGTGAATTTACAGGTCGACCCTTCTTTTGTCGGAGGATCTACGAACAATATATAATATACACACTATAATCAATATAATAAACATGAAAATACAAAACCAGGACAATATTGTGAGATAATTGTTAATAGGGTAGACGAAATAAGTTTTAACAGATGAGAATCATAGTGACACTTGTGAAGATGTGAATAATAATAAAAAGTGGGGATTATTCAGTGACAATAAATGGTCTGTGCTGAACGGATTAAAGCAAATGAAAGAATAAGGGAGACAGAAAAAGAGTTTACAATGTTTTACTTAGACTTATTTTTATTCGGATTATTATTATTCCCCTTAAATCGTCCTTTTGTAATTGAGTACAGATTCCATTCCTGATGATAAATTACTAGAAAATCTAATTCCTACTTCTAATTTCTTTTTTAGGATAACAATGTTTCCTCATAGATATAAGCTCCTTGCACAATGTACAAAAAATAAAAAAAATAAAAACAAGACTTATGAGAAAATAAAGGAAAAATTATGTGGAAGAGAAAAATACGATTCAGAAAAGCGTTTAATCAAAAAGATAATTGCTCGTATTAATTGCTATATTTCGTAACGAAAGACGGAAGCTGAATTTCGTGAAGCACTTTACCAAGAACGCAGATAAATCGAGTTAGACCAAATCGATTCTGATCGGTGGTATTGTCAACATTGATCTCTGAGTAAATCAATATTACTGAACCCTTACACTACACTCTTGGGCACCTTTGCTCCAAAGTGACTAACCCTATACCGAAACGTACAATATATATCGACGAGGTGTTGAAGGTGTTAGAACGAGTAAACGCGATCGCTTAGCGACATGGGAATCCAGGAATACTCTCATATATCATTGTAGCTTCGCGCCTTTGAGAGCCGACTGAGTTCAGAACGTAAATCACTTGTAGCCCAAATAACATCGTGTGTGTCACAAGTCCCATCATAAGCCGTTTAAGAAAGTGGAGACGGAAAGATTGAATGCTCGAACAACTTCAGCTAAACTACATGAATCAAATTTGTGGTCAAGAAGAATTTAAGCACATTATGTGAAAACAGAATAGCTCTATAATACATAATAGATCATCCATGCTATGCGTGAAAAATACTCATCGTAACACCTAGCTACGAGATTAAGAGCAGGAAAAATATGGACTGAACGAGCACTGTATTCGTTTCTGCAATAGACGCAAGAGTTCCGATTTATCCATCTAAAAGGAACTCCTTTTACAAAGGAATAACCACTTATCAAGACCCAGAGGGTTTTCGAGGATAAGGGTTAAGGAGTGTACAAAGGATTAAAGAGTGCACAATCAGAAAAATGACAATATCATACTAATCGTTAGAAGTGTGAATTAGGTAAATTGGATTACTTAAAAGAGAACGGCTCATCAATAAATTGTTTACATCGGACTTGAAAACGACCATATAATAGTCAGCTAGAAAGGAGGTAAACGGAAGAGTTCCACAGGTTTAGGCGCAAATAACTAGTGGAAGAAATTATTGATAGTGTTTACAGCCAACCGAATGTTTCTCGTCAATGTTTGGCGAAGAGGGGGCAATAGATTTTGGCGAAGAGGGGGGCAATAGATATTGGCGAAGAGGGGGGCAATAGATATTGGCGAAGAGGGGGGGGGGGCAATATATTTAGCCTCAGATGAGCAGTTGCCATGAAAATAATGATAAAACAGAGACAGGCTCGCAACGTCTTTTCAGTGAGAAATAGGTTGCAGGGAAGAGAACTCTCAAGGCAGATAAGATCTTCTCACAGTTCCTACCAAGATGTGACAGCAATCCTTGGACGTACCTGGCTCTTATACAGGTATACAATTTCATCAGCAGGTAAATATGTACTGGATCGATAGTAGGATCCCATTATTTTTCTAGTGACCTTAATGTTAAGAGAGGATTAGTGATAACGTAACCCTTGCTTCATTATAAAGCACATTTAGTATAACCTAAAATAATGCAATGTCTAAAGAATATAACCCTTTACACATCTCATCTTGCACAGAAAAATATATAAGTAAATGAAACAAGAGTTTAATAAAGACGCTATATGTTCGAAAATGAAAGGCACATTAAAACAAAAACTGCACATTTACATTGGATTCGAAAATAATGTTAACGATCAAAGACAAAACATAAATGACATTCTTAAGAGAATTGGGTCTTATATATCAAATACAAAATATAAGTGTAAATAAGCACATTCTTATCCTTTTATAAAATTTAGAGGACATTTAATCATTCTAGAAATTTATTATCCATTTTCTTTTAATTTCATTCAATACTTCGTATGTTTTGTAAAAAGTATTTATCTGCCTGCATGTTTTACACTGATTTGAATTTGGATAAACTCATTCCACGATTCTGAAACACATCGAATGACTAGAAATATTACCTCAAAATTAAATTCCCCTAATTTCCTCCTTTTTATCTCATAGACTGAACCCCATTTTCCTTTCATTTAAGTTTTAGAAATTATCCATCCACATTTCCTTTTCTTTTTAATGTGTAAGATTCAAGAGGAAATTCGAGTCATCTGCGAGCCATTCGTCTCATTGGCTATGCACTTTTTCCGAGCTTTCAGTACCTCCAGAACACACACAAACATAACATTGATTGACGGTCAGGAGAGGTGACTGGATATCTATTTCGTCAGTTTATCTTCTACTAAACAAGCAAAACATTTATACTCCCCATATATATATATATATATATATATATAATTTATATGGCGATTATAAATGTTTTCTCATAGATAAACGCTCCTTGCACAATGTACAATAAATTAAAAAAACAAGACGTATGAGAAAATAAAGGAAAAATTCTGTGAAAGAGAAAAATCCGATTCAGAAAAACGTTTAATCAAAAAGATAATTGCTCGTATTAATTATATATATATATATATATATATATATATATATATATATATATATTTGTGTGTGTGTTTACATTACTTAAGACTGGTTAAGATTATGAGGGTTTTATTAAGTATAAAAACGATGATTTGATATTAACTATAAAAATCATCGTTCTTATGCCTCCTTTTACCTTTAAATTTTATATATAAAATATAAAAAATAGAGATTGGGTATTTATCTTGAAAATCGAAACTATACTGCCCATTATCAATTCAGTTTATCATTTAAGAATATATAACTGTCGTTTAGTGTACTACATGTATTCATCATATCATCCTTGGCATTTGCTCATCCCTATTACTGGATAGTATAATTCATGTTTGTTTATCATCATTTTATTCTCTCACACATGGTTTCTGCTTCGCCTTGTACGCTAAGGTAAAACTGTCTCACGTAAACGAGACATTGTAATATATGTATATGTTTGCAGTCAATGTCGAAATTGGAATTGTGGTTAAAATATAAGTGAAAACTCATAAAATGATGTAAATCAAATAGTAAAATAAGAAAAAAAGAATGAGCTATTTTAAATACAGTCTTAGCCTATTTATATCTGGAGGTCTACGTGGGCCGACTTGAACGATGTTCAGAATGTTTCTATATTGATGCGAGGCAATGAATGTGATTAAGAATGGTCTTAAATCAGGCTATCACAAAACAGCATGTGTTCCAAAACGTCACTTTATCTAAGAGTGATCAAAACGCGTTAGATGGTTTTCAATGCTTACATAGCTTGCAAAATCTATTCCGTTATCTATTGTTTTTATATGAAACAGTTGTACCTCTACCAATACGTTTTAATAAAATGATTTTCACTAAATTACTATTAGTGTTTAATATTGAAATTACTATTAGTGTTTAATAGATATTTAAATAGTTTGTAACTATTATTTTCAGATTTTATTCAGGAAGAAAATGTTGGCTTCTAATGTGTTTTATATTATTCGCATAATTAGAGAGTAGATTAAAGTCTACTGTATATATGCCTAGTAATGATCCTTATGAATATAAATACCATGTACAAGATGGTGGATATTAGAAGAAAGTACAGAATTGGCATTCGTAGCAAAAGAAATGAACTCAAAGAACTGTCATTATGAACTACTAAGATTGATATAAGATATGCTGGAATGGTAGTTTTAATAACACTTTCAACTAGAAATAAGGAACTGCTTGACTCCATGAACCAGCGTACGTTACACGATTACATTAAATTCAGTTTCATAATTACAGGTTGTCTAATCATTTAAACTTAGATTTATGGACAGTAGCAAACACTCATTAGAAGCAGGTTTAAAACGTCAAAGATAAGTCAATTTATATTAGTTATTCGTTTTTTTTACTATAGAATGAAAAAGGTGAATTTAAATATTTGAATTGCCACCAAAATTATTTTATATAAAATTTTAAA
The DNA here is from genome assembly GCF_053919585.1 of Euprymna scolopes. Taxonomy (NCBI): domain Eukaryota; kingdom Metazoa; phylum Mollusca; class Cephalopoda; order Sepiida; family Sepiolidae; genus Euprymna; species Euprymna scolopes. Next base: position 110,907,749 of record NC_136485.1, read on the forward strand.
TAAGGAGCAACAAATGTTCTACTCTTCCAATACATTTATTATCATCAGAATCTTATCTTACAATTAAATCAATTAATTACCTGCTTTATTTTAGGATACAACACAATGCACCGACAAGTAGACGCACATGTCTCCCCGTTATCAACTAGTTCAGAATATATTTAGTTTACATTGAACGGTAGAGAACCTAATGTTTGTTTTAAAAATAACCTTCGTGTAATGGATTGAAGTAAGGTTTAAAATGCACCACTCGAATGTTATGGCTCAGTTGTGTCCTTAACACACTTTCCGTATCAAACGTACCGTGTTATGTAAAAAGGACATTCAGTTGATTTTTATAAGGCAAGCCGTTATTGTTTGTGCTGTGATATAAATGATCAAATGTACTTCAAATGTTAGGCTGCGTAAATGCGTTATATTTTTTAAATCGGACTTTTCGTTTAATTTGATTTGTTTTCAATTATCGATGTTTTAGATATATTGTAGGTATTCGAATACAAAACATTTTTGAAGACACTTCCAGCCAAAGTAGATTGGGGCGAAAATTAAAATAAATCAGGTAAGCTACTTTTTTCTCCATAGAAGACACTACTTATCTAGGTCCGAAACCAGTTGATAAGGACTAAGGAGTGTACGGTAGTCAGTTAGACATCAGCTTAATAGAGGTGGAAATGGGGCTGAAAGTTATTTAAGGAAACGGTTCAACAATAAACCTTACATTATACTGTAAGACAACCATGTATTAGTTAGTTGGAAAGCAGATCAGCGGACCAGAGTTCCACAATCAGACAGTTCTAGGAGCGGAACTTTGTTCATGGAATTGTCGTTTAGATTTAGCTACAAATACAGAGTTGGGAAAACTGTTGATGTTCGCTGTAGCTAGGCAAGTGGTCTTTGAGTTTCGCAAGAAGTGGGGGCGTACATAGTTCAAACAAGCACTTCCCATGGATATAACGATTGTGCAGAAACAGGCTAGCAACTTCTATTCTGCGGATAATTGCAATGGAGAGAAATGAGCATAACTAGTAGATTTCGGAGCACATTTGGAATTCTATAGAAGCTTTACACGACTTATTATATACCATTCTCATAACATGCCAGTGTATAGCTTGTAGAGCTTTTATTTTTGCATTAAAAAAGGAGATAATATGAAAATGCAAATTTTCCATATCTAAAACATGCAAACAATATTAAAACATAGGTGTGCAAACAATTCGGAAAACTCCACTCCTCAAAATATAAAATATTCACTCATTTCATGGATATCTATTTTTTATTCGATATAAACAAAATGTGAACGTGATAGCTGACATCAAAATATCGATGCGTATTTTTTCTATCATTATATATAGGTTTCATCGAGCTATATAACTGTTTAAAATGTGTTTTCTTAATCTTCTGAGCCACCATCCAAAAATTTAAATGAGTCTTAACATTAAAAATTGCTTCTTCAATAAGTAAATAAAAAGGAGCAGTAAAATTTTCTATTTTCTATTTGCTTTTAATATCAGAAGACGCGTACAGAAATTTGCTCGCATCACGTGATAATTTAGCGGGAACCATGTCAGACAGCAAAGAGATTGATGCAATAGGAACATTAAATAAACTATGAAAACTCCAAAATGAAATCATTTTAAAAATAAATAAGAGCATGTAAAGCACATTAAATGAAGCAAAATGGAAGGGAAATAAATTCTGATAAGAAATAAATAGATTTGCCGCTTTGAATTGCATGCGTGTCGGCATTGATCAATATGAACATAATGAATATTTACTCATCGAAATTTCTTAAACTGCAAAAAAAGAAATAAAGAAAACAGTAATTTTGCAATACATTTTCAGCGATCTGAATGTGTGGGAAGATTGAGCAGAAATATTTTCGTTATTAACGTATTTTTCCGTTGCCGAATCAGCCTAAACATCACGTATTATTTGAATCGACATCGTTAGTTTGTTTTCCAGGAAAAAAATATAGCCACGTATTGAAAGTTATGCATGGTGATTCATCTACGTGCAAACTTCAATATCCATATGTAAAACGTTGCTCCATATTGTACAGTACGATAATCCATCAAGATGAAGTGGTTAACACGTCTCGAGTTTCATCTGTTGCTGATCACTCAGCTAAGCAATTGAAGTGCTAGATCCAGGTGTCATACCTTGTCACAGATTGATGTTGTGTCAACGTGATTATGCCGTAATCGTAATCACGTGAACACACCGGTTCTCATCAGATAACCGAAGTTACGCAACGTTGAGCCTGGTCATTACTAAAATGGGTGACCAATTTGGGAAGTCCATGTGTTGTATGTGGGAGGACATCGACACCTCCCTGCAAAAAGTTGCAAAAACCTAATGTCGTCATCTCCCCTAACGGGGATATACATGCGACTGGGGACCGCTTCTGAATTTCATACTCCCATGAAGCTTCCTTCTTCGGAGTAAGCCGTTTAAACCCTGAATAGGGTTGGTACTGACTTGCTGACTGCACACAGATTGATGTTAAACTCATTTTGTTGCGTAAAAACACCTGACGAGATCGTTTTATCATTGATAAATGTTCGTGCAAAATTATAACACTTGTATCCAATATGTTACACACTTATGCGAACTCACAACTTCAATATACAATCGAGAACATTATGTTTTTTTTTATATTTGGTTATACTTGCCGGTACAACTAGTGTTATGGTGTGCACTGGCAGAGCAACGCCGGATTACCTAAGAAATCATTATTGCTATGGAGGATGAGATCGTGAATGTAAAGAATGCAATAAATGCTATGATTGGAAAAATGTTTGGATAGCACAAATACAGTTTACATAAACGGATCGGGTAGCAATTTAAGTTTGATAAATGATAAATGGATATGTGACAGAAAAAAGACGATGATCATTTTGTGAGAAGTTTATTAATGGCGTAGGGAAGACAGTCTTTTTGTATGTGTAGGGTTTAGTCAATTTAGAGAGAGAGAGAGAGAGAGAGAGGAAATAAGACAGTCGAGCGTAGAGTCAAACCGGCGTCCGATCGTAATAGCTCTGGACCCCGGGGAAACTATGCCAATGTAGAAAGAATGTAGAACATAGAGCAAGTGTGTAATATTCCAAGTGTGTTACATACTATTCTGGGAATAAAAGTTACCGAAAATACAACCCGGAACTTCTGGTTGTTTCCTTGGAATAAATAGTCATTGGCAGCTTCCAAGATCCATCAAAACAAGACCCAAACATAAGCTATGTGTTCCTATTGACCAGATGTTAAGCTCACCGAAATGCATTCCGTCTCATTGTATTATCCGTGTTATATGGCCTGTTACGCACATGTTATGCAAGCATGAACAAAATGACAACGAAATAGAGAAAGTAGAGACGATCACAATCACTAATAATCTCGCATACATGAACAATTACATACGCCCACAACTGTAGATAAACATAACCAATATTACTAGCCGATCAATAGAGACGCTGCCATTAATGTATACGCGTTCCACACATCGACACGTAAATACACGAACGTTAGACAATAAAATAAACCATTATACTTTAGTTATATTTATGATTAAATGACATTCGTTCTGGTGTCGTTTACACCTCTATTATGCAGTACTACGAAAACTTGGCAACTTAAGCGTTTAGCATTATTTATGCATGTACAACAATGTCTAGAGTTACCACACCTCTTACCAGTTGTTTAGATAAAGAGGAGTTCAAATACCTAAAATGCCGCCATTTCGTAGCTTGAACAATGTTTTACCTATTAACACACGAAATTCATTTTCTATTCCATTTTACGACAGCAGTTTCAGTTAATAAGTTATCTCTAAATAATAAAATAATTTTTTAAACTAATAGTTAATCTCAAATTTTTACGTGCCTTGTGAATTTTAGTACTTTATTAGAAAACTGATTACTTTTTATTTGTAGGTCATCTATATTTTTGGCGCACAAATGACTTTTTTTGTTAATGACTAGGAAACGTAAATAAGTACAAAAAACAACTAATTATACATTTAATTTGTAGCAATATTTAGATGTCGACATTTAAAACTTACAGGAATAGCGACATCCGCACTTATGATAAACATTAGATAATTCTGTGGTATGTAGATGTTTGAAATTTACAATTTAAACCATATGACAACGATTCAGTCGCTTATGTTTGGGGAAAAAAGGTTAATGACATTTTTAGGGACCGCAAAAAGGATGCTGCTCATCTATTGAGGAGGAGAGGGTGATAGTGAATACTGTTAACCCAGATAGACTAAGGACACCTTTAGAATTGTTTTCTGCTGTTATCTATTATTAACATTTTAGACCGCTATTATTAAAAAAAAATAAATTATTAAGGAACAGGGAAAACAAACAGCTGAAGCTTGTTTCGTCCAGTAAAAAAAATAAAATAAAAAACTGAAATGTCTGTAGGAAGATGTCATTGTGGTAATCACTGGGAATGCAAGATGAGTTTCGATAATAGTACACACTTCATGACAAAAAATAACTACAATATCGAAGAGTTTACATAGATACTTTTATCATTTTGTTTTATGCGTATGTAAAGCTAATCAACTTGATTTCATCCCGTGATAATTACTACATATTGCGATATTCATACGGATTAATCATGTTAACATAGCATTCCTCGTTAGATAACCGACGTTAAGAGATTTCAGTTTAGCCAGTACAAAATAGGTGATTATTTGGCATAGCACGTGGTGTATGTGAGATGGCATTATGTCTCGTCGACTTTAAAATTTTTGCCTCTAAATAGATAGATGTGTTTTTTGATTGGGTAACGCTTACTCTTCAATATAATATCTGAGCAGGCACCCTCGCAGAGTAGTACCGGTTTTCCATCGAGTGAACGAAAGCGAAGAATTCGTTATACACGATTAATTGAACACATGACCGAAGTCATAAAATTATGATCTGAAAATCACACTTCATTTCCGCGATGTCATAAATCAAACTTAGACACTTTCAAGGGGTGTGGGTCTGATCTCATCCCTGCTATACTAATTAAGGAATGCTCAGCTGAGCTAGCCTCCGTACTTTCCAAACTCTACAATAAATAGCTTACTGAATCCTGCTTCCCTAATTCCCTGGTAGATGGCCTTTGTGATACCCGTGTACAAGAATTCTGGCGAAAAGACTAATAGTTATAATCTCACCTCTTCGCTAAAATCATTGAGACGCTAATCAATCAAGCACTAGTCCACCACATTGCAAAATATTATCTTCTTTCTGACAAACAATACGGATTTAGGCAATGTCGTTCTACTGCAGATATTTAAAAAGTTATCTCTGAACGCATATACCATGGACTGGATAAGGCAGGTGAAGCCAGAGGTTGTAACCCTCGATATTTCCAAGGCTTTTGACAAAGTCTGGAATCAAGGGCTGCTAATGAAAATCAGATCACATGGTATAACTTGACAAATACTAAATACAAGATCCTTCTTAGACAATAGAACCACCGAGATTGTCATTGATGGACGTTCATCCAAGCAGCATAACGTTAATGCGGGAGTGCCTCTCGGGTCGATCTTTGGACCACTATTATTCCTGATATTCATCAATGACCTTCCCGATTATATTTTGTCTGAGATGGGTATATTTTCAGATGATACAACACTATAAAATGCATAAAAGTCCGAATGTACACACATCCAAAACTATGGTTGAATCCTTAGAAAATAACCCTAGTGGAGTGTGCACGTAAATGGAAGATAACATGTAATGCTAGTAAGACTAAGTAACACTCCTTTAATAATTACAAGACGCCTTTCCAATAACCGGTATTTATGACAAATAACTCCCTATTTGAGAATATTTTCTTCAAACTCATCGGCTTAACGTTCACAGGAAATATAATTTGGAACCAGTACATTGATTACATTGCGAAGACTGCTGCAGGAAAAGTTGGTTTCCTCTATCGTGCTATAAAAATGGGGGGGGACTAATAACACTTATGAGTATTCTGTACATCTACAACGCCACTATTCGCCCATGTATGAAGTATTGTTGTCGCATCTGAACTGGTGCATCAACCACTAATCTGCCCCTCTTTGATTGGTTCAAAAAAAACCTCATATCTAATAAGTTCCACTTTGGCAACTCCGCGCCTGCCTTTGCCCCATCGCCGCAATGCAGCATCCCTGTGCCTGTTTTATGGGTGTTTTAATAGAATGTGCTCTGATGAACTCGTTTCACTTGTTCCTACCCGACGTAAGTGGCTTAGCAACAAAATCACACCTTCACTGTTGAGATTCCTAAATGTCAGAAAATGTTCTACCCTAATACCTCTTTCCCTTGAACGGCTACACGTTGGAATTACCTTCCTGCTACTTGCTTCCAAACTGTACTGATATGCTTAAGTTCTTGTTTCCAAACTGTACTGATATGCTTAAGTTCAAATGAAACGTTAACCAAGATCTTAATCTTTCTTAGGCATGGTCCCAATTAGTAGCCCCCTTTACGTCCAAGTGGCAATATGCCCTGTTTGGAAATAAAGTGAGTAAAACAATAGATCTTATAGAACTACTAATCAAGTATTTCTATTGATTGCTTAAGATCAAAGAGATATATGAACGCATACGTAGAGGGAGATACACAGATTATATATCTACAAAAGTAAAAACGTCTGTGTGTGTGTACATTTCCCTACCAAATAACTCTGTAAATTCTCGGTGTAGAAACTCGAGATTTGACATAAGGAGTAATGGGATTTGGGATATCTGTTTAATCGGTTTTAGGCCAGTAAGTTGGCTGTCAGTTTCAACTTTGAGATCTCTATTTTTGGTCTAAACATTTTAAATCTTACATAAAGTGTATTCACACGCAGGGCAAGTTATGAACAGTACATAGGGTCTGTGCAAAACCGGGCTAAACTGCTAGTGTGTATATATATATATATATATATATATATATATATATTACACACACAGATATACATACAGTGAGAGCGTGATATAGATACATACGAAGAGATAAACACAGAACCAGTTCTGAAAATTATATACAAATTGCAAACATTAAAATATAAAAGGTCTATTGAAAGGGAAATAAAATGGACCTCAGTACTTCGGTAATGTTCAACGTTGTCACAGTCAATATCAACATCGGTTACTCATGTCATCACGAACCTTACACAAAATTTCGCTCGGCAGTAAATATAGCACGGCTTGTTTACGCAGCTTAGCTGAATTTCAATTTTCCGCATTCGCGTGCCAGTGTAGATGAGAACCGATCTATGCGCTTCCCCCATTAGTATCAGCTCATTAGCACCCCCTCTTCAACCACACCTATCTAGCAACTGGAAATCTCCGAGGCAGTTCCAGTATTGCAGATGATAGCACGCCTGCACGCTTTTGTTTCTACGCATAGTAATTCTTTAAATTGCACGCGCAAGCCGTAAAAGGGAAAGGGAAATGCGCGCCGAGTGCGTTCAGAATCGAAGAAGTCGAAGTGTTGTTCTCCCGTAGTGTATTTCACGCACGTCCACGCGAATTCGGGGCGTGAACTTTCATCGTTTGTTTTTGATGACCAAACCCCAAAGCGGAAAGCAAATGGCGTCGATGAAAAACTGCGCAACCGTGAACAATAGCATCTGTCAGCGGAAGACCTGTGTGCTCTGTGGATTTCATTCGTGTGCATGGGTTAGCGCTCTGCAAACTCCGAGGCGAGAACGGCGATAGAGACCGATCGATGAACGTGCAAAGAAACAGTTTCTATCCATTTCAGTCAAAGAATATATATCGTAACAACTTAGACTAAATAAAATATAAATTTCAGATTTGTATCATTTATAATACCTGCCGAAATCTATGGCGTAAAATTAGCTAGCGATTTAAATTTAGGGGGGGGGGAGATCGGCGACTATAGCATTCAGTTAGACAAATTTTCGTTATTGATATCCAGACCATTAAGAGAGGATTGTACCGGAAATTAAATGTTTATTTTCGGAGAGTAGTTTGCGAAATCCTATTTTCACTCACTGGAGAAAAGAAAAAGACTCAGAATAAAACAATCTTTTCCGTAAGTAGGATTTGAGGGAAAGTACAAAATAGTTAACAACCAAGACCTTATTAAAAATAAGTTAATATAATTTCTATAAAACTCGAAGAAAATTGTTTGCCGAACATGTGTAATTTTAATGTTTTAACCCTAGAACTGTATATGAATCTCCATTCAAGAAGTACAAGAAAGTATTTGGAGGACATCATTTAAACATCACGGCTTAAAAAACAGTAAAATAGGAAGGAACTTTTGTAGATAATATTATTTTAATATTTTTTCCTTCGAATGATGACGCGTTGTTGATGTTAAGAGCAAACCTCGTGATTCCATTCTGAAATCCTAATTTGTCGCAAAAACTGAAAGATAAGAAAAATTAATCTGCGAAGAGTAAAATCTGAAAAAGTGTTGGCAATAAAACCCGATAGGATTTAGATTGGCCATTCTTTTTTCAGATAAACAAAATTGGAATTCAGAGATAAAAAAAAATTCAGAAAAATAACCAGCACCAAGATTAAATCTCATAACTTACTGTTGATATTCGTATCGGTATTGCATCAAAGTATTCTGACACGGTACTCGAATACATCCATAAAATACAATAAAAAAAAACATGACGTTGCCTGTCCGACTATCACGTCGAAAGAGATAGAAAACAGATATAGTTATTATAAATAACGGCGACCTGACAAAGTTTTGAAGCATAGCTACTTAGTGTCTAATATGAACCGTGTCATATCAACTGATATGCGAACTGGACATTTCAACACGCCTTTGTGTACCTTGAATAAGAATTTTATTCTTAATAAAATGCAGAACAATTAAAAACTAAAGAACTCGCAAATAACGAAAACACACAATTCATAGCCAACATATTAGAATGAGATTCAATACTAAATACGACTAATTTAACGTGTGAAAAGTTAAAAAACTAACACGGTTCCGCAATTTACTTATTGTTACAACTATTCTAGTTTCAAATATTCACCATTTTACAATTTAGAAAAAAACTCTTACAAATCTTTTAAGTACGTTATTTAAATTCGGTTGCAAATTGTGGTTTTCTCTTACAAATATTCGGGTGTTTATTAATAGTATCTTTTATCGGATTATTTTCCCTTATTATTATCGTATGAAATGAATTTGTTAATAATATGATTAAATTTGAGAATAGAAAAATTGCACAGCGCTCCATAAAATGAGATTATATTAGGAAATAACTTGAAATTAAGTTCAGTATTTGTAAAACTAGATGATAAACGAGTACTTAATATATTTAATTACAGTCATATACAAAGTATGAAATGACAGTCTCCGTAAAACTATTGGCAAAGGAATTCATATGTAATCTTATTTTACCTATCAATAAACCGATATTGAATGAATGAATTGACATGATGAAATCCATGACGAATAGAAACCGTATAATTAATTTTTAATTGGACAACTAAAGTATCAAACGATGGCTATACATTTTTTACAACTACGGATGAAATTGAATTGCAAAAAAAAATTGCTTATACAAAAGGTCAGGAGATGTTAACGGGGCACAATTAGACAGGGCGTAGTTCATGCAACACTTTTCTATTTGTATTATGTACACTATATATTATACATACACGACAAATGCGCATACATACAAAGACCCGCAACATCTACGCACATACATGCACACACACGCAACATGCTCGCACACATATACACACATACGTGCAAAGATACACACACACCCACACGCAACATGCACGTGCAAAGGTACACATGCACGTGCAAAGGTACACACACACACACACGCAAAGTTACACATGCACGCAACATATAAACCCACAGCATATATTCGCGTATATATACGCACACCATGATCAGGCATAAATAAATATATATAGATAACAAAATTATGCATTTCATACATAAAGAAATATATTTTAGACACCATTTCTCGTCTAGAATTATTTTCTCATGTATTATGGACAGTTTTTGTCTAGATAAATATCTTTAGATCTATTCAAATCCTTGACTATTTGAAGTTGTTAACTACCTAAGAAAGTCACTTAAAATGTACTTGTAAGGACAGTCGACCTGATTAGCGACGTTCGACTTCTGTATTTTCATTATAAACATCAATTGAAATATTTGTGTAAATTACAAATATAAGTCCTTTTCTAATTTATTTGTATTAGTAATAATTCACTTAAATACACTACTATATATTTTATCAATTTTTTTTCTGGCGTTTTTGACCTCCTAGAAGCATTACACACACTAGTACTAAGAAATGATTGTATTTAAATTCGTGTATAATTTGTTAATTGAAAAAAAAAACGACAGTGTCGTAAGGATGTAAAGATTACATAAGTAAAACGAATACCATATCTAATCTAATGCATACTCTAATATTCAGGCGACTTATTCTAACAAAACCTTGGCCTAAACTTAGCTGTTTGTCTTGATATTGACTTTCAAAAATGATAGTTTTTATGCAAGTTACGAACAAGTTTCACTCCATTCAAAATGTGTATTTATTTGATCAATCTATTTTCAAAACTTGTAGCATAATTCCGCAAAATAATTTGTATACCCAATATATTTTTTAAATATTAATATAAGGAACATCGTAACTAGCTGCATCATTGTTGAAAAATAAGACTATTTTCCTCGTAATAATATATTCTTACAATATATAGTTTAGTGGATAAATGTTTACTTGAACTACAACAGAACACCGACCAATAAAATTTTGTTTTTTATAGGTTTTCAGGGTCGCTGACAACGAATCTGCTATTAAAACCCGTCGCAAACTTACCGTTTGCAAGGTATTAACACCTTAACACTCGCACTCCATCGATTATGCTATTCTTGCATGCGTTCGCGCATGGACGCGCGTAGTAAGGTGACTTGTCACATCCCGGAAGAATTTTTTAGCAGATATTTGAAATAAGTTTTCAAAAACAAAAAAAAAATGTGGTTCATTTTTTTTGTGTTACGTAGTTTTTGATGATTTTTAATTGATCTAAAAAAGTAAGTTTTCACGAGCGGTTTACAAAAGCATTTTTAGTTTTCTTTTTTTTTTGGCGGAGGTAGGGGGTTATCAATTATAAAACTAGTGCAACATTTAACAGGTGCTTAAAATATGAGTGCTTAAAATGTAACGCCCCCCCCCCTTCCCCGCCACCGCCCTACTCCACGATGTCAACAGAATTTGTGTGAAAAATTAAGACTTCTTGGTGTATGTCGGCGCGTTACTTATGGTAAATTGGTGTGGTGTGCGTTACTTACGGAAAACGGTAAATTATTAGATTTATTAAAACGAAAATAATGATCTTTTTTATACTTCTGAATCATTTTAATCTTGAATTTATATTCCAATACAAACAGCAGGTCAGATATAAATGAATCTTATGGTTTCAAGTCTTATGAAATAATTTTGTGAGGTAATTTTTATATATAAGACAATTCCAACCAAAGAAAATTGCTCAATATACATGATAAAGCAAATTAAACTTTGCAGTTTTTATATTTAGATTTCATTCCGAAGAAAATATTTTTCCAAATTTATTGTTTGGACAAATAAAATATTTATATAAATTTCCTTAATCAATGGATGTAGACACATCTCTCAAGAGTAGAAGTCATTAGCAAAATATTCTGGGGTGATATAATTTTGCTATTTAACACACACATGGAAAATATATCTTAAAGTTTGAATCCCTTTGAGTACATAGAGAAAGAAACTAAAGGTTGAAGCAAAAAAAAAGATGAGACTTTGGTGTCCAAAGAGAATATTAATCCTTACAGAATACGGTGTAATTAGATTCCAGATTAGTTGAAGATTCGTACATGCTTCGTAAAATCTAATTATATTCGGTGAATCATTCAGAGTAACATGTCGTAATACTTTTCGAAGGGAGAATTTAGATTTTTTTCTGTTTCATTTTTTGTTATACAATATCTCTTGTAAGTTTCATTTTTTGAAGCAATATCAGTGTCGTTTTTACCAACATACTAACCTCGAGGATCTAGCTCCAAAACCAATACTATTGCTGTTTGAAACAACTTTCAAACTTTCAAACCAATTATAATGCAGACAAAATATCACATTTTTCGACGACAATCTGTTTCAGTGTGAGATTCAATTCTATTTCTTTAAATTTCATTTGAGAGTAAGTGTCCGAAATTTAATTCAATCATGTCGAACACATGTTATATTTTCTAAATTTTAAATCTTTAGAGATTGGTACTGTGTTACCCAATCTGATTTATCCTTAAACCACAGAGATATTAAATTCAAACCTTTCATTATCCCATCAATCTTACGTATATATAATGCTAAAAAATGTGTGCATAAATGAGCAACTAATCGGACTGTTTTTTGTAGATTTATTTATTCATTTATTGTTAGAATAGTTTATACTGCCGTGGAAAATGAGAAAACCATACTGCTTAAAGTTATCGGTTTTAATACAACTCTGAAATAAAACAAAAACAAATAAAGAAAATGAAACAAAAACAGGCACGCTGAGGTAAAAAGCCACCTTAAAACCAGAAAAAGTAATTCCCCTATATAAATCTGAGCATAGAAAAATGTGGCAATAACGACGTCAATAAAACAAACCAACATATATAAAACAAAAACTTAATCTTTAAAAAATGTCGTTACCCCTCTAACTATCGATGACCCGAACATAAGTTGTATGAATACATGTAATACGTATAAAAGCAAATATATAGCATCTAAGACTGTAGGTTATACAAAAATTGAATGCTTTTTATTTTCAAAATAAATGGCAGTATCGCTGATTAAAAGAGTACATCCATTATCATAATAAAACAGTCAATTTACCTTTCTTACCCTAAAGCCTTTTCTATATTTTTGTTTTCAAAGAAGTATCATCAAATAAAGGCCCAGAAGCCACAAGAGGCTAAGGGCTATTGTGTGTAAGGTAGTCAATGGGACAATATCATATTAATCATTAGTGAAAATTTGGTAAATTCGATTACTTAATTGGACGGTTTATCAAAACTTGTTTCCGTTGGATTTGACGACGACCATATTACAGTGAGCTGGTGACAGGCAAACAGAACATAGTTTTACGTAAATGCAGTTCAAAGAAACCAACTTTGTTCAGGGAATCGACGTTGCACAGATAAGTAAAGGAAATTATTAATAATAGTTTCAGCTAGACAAGTGGTTTTAACGGTTGACAAAGGGCCGTAAATTTGAGCTCAGGCGAGTACTTGCCATGAAAATAGCAATAGAGACAGTTTCGCTGCGTCTCTTCTGTCGAAAAGAGGTTTCAGGCAAGAGAAAGGCCACGAAGACTATGAAGTCAATTTTGAACTGCTAAACCAGAATAGAGTGCTTCGAGCAGCTTCTGCAAGATTTTGCAAATTACGCTATCTTAGGACATAATTGGCTCTTATACAGAGCATCTGCAGCAAGATATCTACTGAACCGTAGAATAATCCTACCGTTTTTTAAAAGACGTTGGCAATGTATTTGATGTACGTTCTCAATTTAAGATAGGTGAACAGCAGACGCAGAAGCTTGTCAAAACCTGGAGTCTGCCCATTTTAATAAAATACATACTAAAATATAATTTAGTTTTGCTAGGAATGTTTAAACATTTCAATCTAATGGTTTTAATTACCGTAATTTGCAGTGATCTAATCAATAATATTTATTACTCTTTCTTATTTTATGCCGTTTGACCAAATCCACTACTTCTATACGATAAATAACACTTGCTTCCGTGGCACATATTTTTCAATTAAATGTAATAAGAAATAGAAAACAAAAATTAAAATAGTCCATTTCACAAAGTATTGCTAATTGTATTAATATTCCCTTATTGTGTAAGGGAATATTAATACAAGTAGCAATACTATTTAAATTTTGTAGCAAAATAGATAACTGGAGTTATGTGTCTATATTTAAGTTATGCAGCTAGTACTCAACCGTGAAAAAAATGATTATTAAATTGCCTTCATATCACATTCAGGATTCATCATGAATTAAAAACATAACGATACGAATAATGCCTCGTGTCGAGCAAAAATTGATTCAAATAAGAATTACAGCCGTTTCTTTTAAGCTATACAATACTATTGGTAATTAAAATCTAGCTCCTATCAATCAAATTAATCTGCTAGTATTTATAAAAAAAATAAATATTAAACATCTTAAAACAAATATTTTCATCAACACTTATAGCAGACGTGCCATTTCTGAGACGTCGTTTCAGATTGAAACAAGACCTGAGCATCTGTTCATTAAAAGCATAACCACCAACCGCAATCAGATACAATTGTAATCTAAATATGACACTGTCAGCGTCTTTAATCGGATTCACATTGTTTTCATTGCATATATATCTTTCGAGTTAATATTTCATTATGTAGAGAAAACCATACTAGTTCTAAAAAGTTATCATAGCTTAAATGTATTTAAATTGTAATAACGAGGCAGTAACCTTAATTTTAACAAGAAATATAAACAAATAATATAGGTGTCTAATTCATGAAAAAACGAACAAAACAGCTATTTTTAGTATGATTATCGAAACATACTAAAATGTGGTCATAAACAAACGAAACGATTAATTAATCACCAAATTTCTTTGTTAATAAATGTCCACGGTCTATCATATGAAGACTCTTTACATTGAAATATCTGTTTTTGCAAAAAAAACAGAACAAAATATAACAAGCAGAATAAATGAATAAGATTCTGAAGAAATAGAAAAAAAACAAGTGTACATATTAAAATGCGCATTTACAGATAAATACATGCATACATATAGATATGAACGCACAACCTTATATCGCAATTGTTAAAAGCATGAACAAACACCACAGATAAATCTATGGAAAATAATTTAGGAGCAAATAGACTTCCTTGTTCCACACCGTTTTCAACTGAAATTGAATCAGACAGCGATCCATTAAATACATACATATATATATACACACACACACGCACACAAATGCATACAAACTTTCAAATGCTCCCCAGGAGAATGCACCTCCGAAATTAGAAACATCAATAGCTCCATTGGACACACGATTAACACATTCTGAGACAATATACCATACACCTTTCACGTATAAGCTCGATTTGCCAACCCCTAAAATAACATGGCTGCCCACATTGCCAATTTAGAAAAATTTTAGTCGAAAACGCGAAAATTATTCATATGGATCCAAGCGTAAAAGTCTTAAAACATTGGAAGCACTGTATATAAGAGCTAAACAACCGAAAATTAAAGTAAATTCTGAAAACAGTGACATTTTCAAACGCCTTGGTACGTAGCCGGCCAATGCATGTGTCTATGTGCACATATATTTACATATGTTTTAATGTAAATTTATATATTAATAAAAAAACAACTTCCATACCTTTTTGTAAATATCACTTTAAAACCATTGTAGATAAAAACTAGATCATTAAGTAATCTGTTGCAGGTTTACTGTATATATTTAAAGAACAATTACATTTAAATTTGAGCAAATAACATAACTGCCTAATTTTTACAAAAGACAGGAATGACTCGTTTCTTTGTTTCCCTTGTTTTTGTCCTCATATTTTATATGCGATGTTTCTGACAAAGCGAAAACTATTGCAGTTCTTTTAGTCGAGATCTATTTTTCAAATACATTTTTAGTTTTTGACGTTTATTTTTTATTTTTTTAACTTTTCCCTCCATATCAAGTGGCTTCTTGCCTTTTTGGGAGCGATTTCTATAAAAAAGTAAACATAAAAATCATAGAATCGGAGACCACCCAAGCACTTTCTTCATCTGCCTACTTAGTTTAGCAAAACCTATGGCTTTTCAGACATACCACAACGCAGCGCATTTAGTTTCGCCTTGTATGCAAAACTGGACATTTTGCATGCGGCGTTCCATTAAGTCAGATTAGTGACCTTCATTGTCAACTCACGGCGAAATACAAAAAAGAACAAGATAAAATTGAAACAATATAGAAAACTTTGCCAAAACATGAGCGGTCGATATCAAACAGGATTTTCTCACGCTGTTTTCCATAATACCTATTATTTCGATCAAACAAAAGAATGCACACCTCGATAGCCTCCTCTTCACCATTAACCCAGCCACGGAGTGTTATAACATTAATAAAGACCTCGCCGACGCCATGTTTAGGCTGTTTTGAAAAAAGTTTCTGGGAGGCAAGGCTAAACTGAGAATCCCCTTTGTCAATGCCAGTCAAGTTGGATAAAATGGAAAGCAACTGAAGCAGTTGGAATCCATTAATAATTACTATCGTGCAAGCTAAACTCACCATTTGAAAACCTTTGCACGGACAGATATGGTAAATTTAGCCGTAGGATAATGAAAAGAATGGCAGGAATAGAAAGCAGGGTAGAAAATAGTTCAGCCAAGAAAAATACACTGAATAACGGGCTGTATTGTTCCATGTAGGATTATCTTGACTCGTTACAGATTGACCACACATGAAGTAATGGTGTCGATTTTACTATAATAAGGGAATCATCAATATTTAGAGATTTATTATATTAATGAGGTAATCGAAGTAATTTTTTTGAAGTTTTCATATTTTGCTCTAATTTTTAATGTTTTGTTTTCAAATAAAATATATTCATGATAATGAGGAAATTCACTGTCGAACAGGGACAAGTTGAAAGCTTAAGCAAAAAATAATAAAAGACCAAAAATAGTCTAATAGAGATTCAAACTCGATGCCATAAAATATGTAAATTCAACGCAAACGCTTATCTATCAGGCTACTGACAATTAGACATTGATCTATTTTGAAACTACATAGTTCTGCGTAGAGTTTTCTGAAAAATACATTGCTCAAGACCAACAAAAATATAACAAAGCAACTTAATATAAGGCAGCGTTTATCAAATACAATTTTCTATCTCAAATAAAAATGGATAATATTTATTTGAAGTGAACAATTTGTCAAATATGTGCAATCATATGATGGAAGCCGTGGATATTGGCCGATTAAAAAAAAAGTTTTAAATAAAAATAATTTCTACCATTAAAAAAAGGTCCGTTGTTTATTTGTGAAATAGTTTTGCTTATAAAATTGTTGAAAGTATTTTTATTAAAATCTCTTAACTTATATTTATTTGTGAAATAGTTCTGCTGATTTAAAATTGTCAACTTTTGTTTACATTCAGTGACTTAACGGTGACTACCGAATTTTGTTCGTTATACAAGATGAAAACTTAGAGATAATATTTACAACAGACCAGACGAAAACGTCTAGTCAATTAAAAAGTAAATGGGAGGAGGAAATATTGATGACAAGGCTATTACGTGATCGGTGATTAATTACCTTATAATAAAATGATCACTTATTTACAAAGAAAACTAAATTTCTGAAATAATAATTTTGAACAATGTACAATATAAATGTCACCTGTCTGTTTATATGGCTGTATGGATTGATGTTTCTATGTCTGCCTAAAACACGACTTTCTCGATGTCTCGGGCGACAAATATCGAAAAATTGGCTAAAACCCTTAATTCTTTTACCATCAACTGGGCAGTTTTCTACAATAAGCGGTCTATTTCAAGCCAGCCATTTTTGCAAGTCATCGGATCGGTTAGGTTGATTTTGCCTAATTTTAACGTTCCAAATTTTCGATCACGTCATGGAGTAGGGGTTTCTTTTACTTTTCCGCTTTCGGATCACGGGTTCGAGCCTGCCTGCCTAATACAACTTTTTTTTGCTCAACACACCTTCAAACACCCAGGCAACGCCGGGCACCCAATCTATTCGCTCCTGGCTTGAGACAGTTGCCTGTAAAGCTGCACTGATGAGCTGTAAAACAGCGAAATAGTATTGTATTTGGATGACATATATATATATATATTTATATATATATATATATATATATATACACACACACACACACAATGTGTGTGTGAGTGTAGTCTTTGTTGTAATTAACATTGGAAATAAACTTATTTTAGTGATGTTTATTCCAACATGAACTTAAAACACAGGAAATAATCAACGAAGCAATAGAACACGGAAGCAGCTTCCATGACAGTGAAATGCCGTTAATATTTTACGTAATAACTAACATCCCAAGATATC
The DNA here is from genome assembly GCF_053919585.1 of Euprymna scolopes. Taxonomy (NCBI): domain Eukaryota; kingdom Metazoa; phylum Mollusca; class Cephalopoda; order Sepiida; family Sepiolidae; genus Euprymna; species Euprymna scolopes. The sequence goes on from NC_136485.1 coordinate 110,925,859, forward strand.
ACGTACGTATTTAATCATGGCGTGATTTCTAACCTTCAGGATTGATGCACACGAACGCAAAGTGGATGGGATCAAATGAACAAAGCATGAAGGCCACGCGAGATGAAGGGGAGAGAAGTATTTAATTTACAACTGAAATGCTCTTTGTTCGCAACTTGAAACGTACTAGATGACACTGCTTCTTCAAAAGCGTATACTACACCATTAGTTTTCCCCACGCAATCATCTAGAGAATTTATCATGAAATGCGTCATATAGACGTGCCGTTTAACAAAATTTTATATGTCCCGACTTGTATTGAATTATAAAAGTGAATATATACAAAAGATGCCTCAGAACGTTAAATAGTGTTACGGCTAGGTTGATTTAAAGAAGTCCTCTGTGAATTGAAGGTTCATAACTTGCGAGAGGCGATAATATTCAAGGATAAGACAATATGATGATTATATTCGGTCAAAGCTGAGGGAATTAACAATTTACACCGTGCATTATATAAAGAGAAAATCGAAAGTTTGTATTATTTCAAGAGGTTTTAGGTTTCTAATTAAAAAGAAGCTACTTACAGTGGCAGAAACGTCATAAAGAATCAAGCCGAGCCTAATCATTGGAATTATCCACATAAAACACTAAAAAAATACGAATGTATTTTAAATAAAAACATTTATCGACTATAGTACCCAGTAAAATTAACATTAAGTAAAACGATAAGACCTTTTTTCTCCTAATCATTTTACCTGATGATCCATAGTTTGCTTATTAGTGCCCCATTTTTGAATTGTCTACATTTTTAAATATTTAACACTGTATAAATACATTCTAAATAATTACGCGCAAACACAGATTTCAATATTCAACAGATATTAAAATTCATTTTTTTCCCAATACATACATCTTCGAAATATAGATCCCTCGGACAACTGGTCTTACCTTAAGTGTTTATTTCTGAATATTTCAGTTGACTGTTCAAGTGTATCTTACTCTTAGAAATCTTTCAATCGAACTCAGAATTTCGAACTATACTTTATTTAATCGCGGAGTAGCTTGCTCGTTTCGTCATCTATTACTGTGTGGAAGTACCAGGTAATTCACGATTGCCTATTCACTTAGGATTGAAGTTTTGTCCTTCATGATTTTAACTTAAAACTGAATTTCACCAAATACTTTATGGTCTAGTCCACGCAGACAATTCTAGTATTAATTTTGGGGGTATAACAATTTAAAAGAGTTGGAGGTTACATCGACGGAAACGTGGCAATAACATCCAGGATGAGAACACTAGTCTGACGAATTTAAAGAATAATGACAAGCAGTCCTCATCTCCCAAACTCAAATATCATCACTGAAATGGTTTTAAACTATACTAAAATTGTTAAATAACCTTACAGAGTGTAAGATTTTTATCTGCTCATACACTAGTTTTTATAGTTTTAGAAAGTGTCAATAATTTGAAAACCCGATATAAATCTGCACAAGGATGTATGCTTTAGAAGTCATAAATCAATTGCTATTTGGTTTTCCTCGTGATATTCGTTTATTACTGCAGTTTCTTTAGCAAATCACGGGCAGTAACAAGGAGAGTTCTGTTGATAATCACGTAATTGTAAAAGATGTTTAAACAATATTGTCACCCAGTATGTGATTGAGTGATGTGTATTGAATTTCACACTAAAATTTATTTCTACGCAAATTGTTTTTAGACACATTTATTTCTAAAGGCAGCACACAGTTCGTGCATGTAATAAGACGAGGGTTTACAACCGCGATTGAAGAACCATCAATTTATCTACAGTTGAGACCGCTTAAGTATCAATCCACGCATGCACTGAGGACAGTTAGAAAATATTATGCAATAGAAATATATAAGTGAACAAAAGTAAATTACATAGATATTAAATATGCATGTATATGTCTGTATCATGAAAATGTTTTTATAATCCTAAATGGCCGAATGCTTATAATAAAATGCACGTTTACATTAAAAAATCACTTTAATACTCTCTCTCTCTCTCCCTCTATATATGTATCATTTTTTATTTCATCTCAGGAAATGGAATCGTGATATAATCAGTGTCAAACGTTTAAGAAGGAAATAAAATAAAGTATATTAAATCGAAAGAAAACCAAAAAAACATTTCGTTAAGCTGGAGAACTGTGCGAGTAAACAGATAAAAAGCCATGAAATATTGAAGATTTATTACAGGCAAAGAAAAAATGCGGAACGAACTGAATCGAAGTAATAAGAAAGAAAATATTTAAGTAAGGACAGGGAAACGGAGAGAACTAATGGCGTTTATTTTTTCTTTTCGACGCTTTAGATTGAAGAATAAAAAATGAATCCATTGGAGAAAATTGGCAAGGGCTATAGAATCAAATGAAAACTCGTGTTTTGAATAATGAACTATGGAGGAAATAAGTAATGATACGAGTAAAAGAAAGACTAAAGTCTGAATGAGGAGAAGCGCATTAATAAAATAGTCAAAAGTTGAGTAAATTTTATTGTAAAAGACACACCCGATAATTGAAAAGGCGGAAGGAAGGGAGAACTTTTACAATACCTATGGAAATAGGAAACAAAACAATGAAAGAAGTTTATGAGACGGGGGCATCAATTAAGGGAGGGAAAAATAAACGCTAAATACCGGGGTGTGTAGACATGGACACTAAACAGTTTGGCAAAGTCTACACGCGAGACCTTTAGGTCCGCTGAGACTAAGCACAAAACAGGCATGTGTCAAGACAAACCGGGTACCGGATCATTTTCAATAGCTAGAAAATAAATCAAAACTGTGGGGGGGGGGGCAATGCAGTATTGAAATATGCTGAACTAAAAATCTAAAATGTAATGAAACAAAACGTTAAGTACGAGTTTAAAAACATTCAATACAGAAACAAATGCTGTAAAACACGAATATTGTTAGTTTTAAAAATCATAAAAATAGTGTATGTAACGAGGAAATTATAAAATATCATCACAACGTTTAAGGTATTTTTTAATAGACAGAGTCCCAGAATACTGCATTAAGAAATTATTTTAAAAAGTACAATATATAATACACATGGAGTGAATCGTTTAAAAAAATCAATATTCGCATGCACACGTCTCAGTTTCATTCCGATCTGTTTTTAATTTTTTTAAAGAATTTTACCTTACATTTAATACAGAGCAATCTGCTAGTATATATATATATATATATATATATATATATATATATATATATATATATATATATAAGAACAAAAGAAATTTAGACTAAGTTGAAATTTGCAATCAAGTTTATTGTTGGAATGGATTTTTCTAATTATGCCAACGATAGAAGGTGAACTGTTGGTTTTTCTGTCCCTCTAATTTCTTGAATCTACTCAACTGGACTATTGCACTATCCCCAATATATTTCCATGAATTTCAGCTGGGTTAAAAATTTTCCAACCATACTAATTGTACTCAACTAGATTTAAATTTGGATTTGATTCGTTCTAAAGAATTATTTTCCCCTTTCGAATTACTTTTGAAATTGTCCTCATTCAAGTTGGAAGTTTGCTTTTATGATTTTTCTATATCTCCTACTTTTCTTTAACTCGTTGTTTTTAAAGGACATGTTTATCTTTGCGATTTATGACTATAATAAATTGCGGTTTCATTTAATGCCGTGACTAGAAAAGTCTACCCTTGCTACGAATATAATTTGCTAATTTCTTTCTGACCCCTGATGAGAATAGCAAATATAGCATTCTTTGAAACTCGGAATAATGACTAAATTGTTTGTTTTTTTTGGATTATTCAGTCGAACAATAAATTTTATTGTAATTTCAACTTAATTTTAATTTCTTTTCTCTTATAATATACTCTATTGTGTTTGTATTGGGCTTTATTTGGTTGAGATTAAAATATCTATATATAAATACTGGTATATATATATATATATATATATATATATATATATATATATATATTAGATTGAAGTTTACCATTGTATCAGGTAAATACCGCACCTCTTATTTCATTATATATATATATATATATATATATATATATATATATATATATGAATTGAGTGCTATCAGCTAAAAGGGAAACCAAAAAATGTAGCCCCCAATGCACCAGGATACAGCAGATCCCATTGCTTACAGGCGGAGAGTAAGGTGTGGCCGTGTGCATGTTTGATACTTGATCCAAGAATCCAAATGCCTTGGCATCATGATAAAATATTTTCGAAGATGTTAAAGGGGTGGACTCATCAATTTTCATTGGGATGGTACCCTTCGGAAACCCAATTATCAAATGAAAAATAGTATCCTTAAAGTCATCCGTTAAATATGAAAAACAAAATTAAAAACAACAGTTGTCATTTCATTTGTAAAACGAATGGCCATTGCACATCAGTGCGAGACCGTCTCACAGTAATTTTTTATATTAGAAAAAACTTGGATGATAGGGTTAAGAGATGGCTGGTGGAATTGGTTGAACTGATAAACAAAGTGTCTTCAGAAAAAGAACCACGGCAAAGTTTGGAACAAAGGATAAAAACGAAAAGAGCTGAAGAGCGACACTGGGGAAATTAGTGAGAGAAAAGAGATTCAGAAGAAAGAAAAAAGAGAGATAAATTGTAATCGCACCTAAAGCGGATGAAAAACTACAGATACAACCAAGTGTTTCTCTAGATAATATAGTATTTTCTCCTCAACGGCGAAGATGTGCAGGTTGGTGACGAAGAGGAAAATAGAAAAACTAAAAATATGTAGTTGATCGTGAAAAATGTTGGGAAAAGGTGAACCCCTGTAATACTGTTACAAATACTGGGAATGTAGGTAGAGTTTTGAATTAAAGGAAAGCGAATTGTTTATCTCATGTATTTAAAAAAAAAATAATTTGCATAGATTTAAAGTAATAGTCACTATTGTCAGAGTAAGTCATGTGAATAAAAACCAAGAACGACCCAGACATAATAATCTGGGGTGTTAATGCAGAGTGATCCGCGCTATTTTTTAAAAATCGTATTTCCATGTTTAATTAAAGTTTTGTGTTTTTATTCAAATGTAAGGTTAAAGTACAGAATAGGTACAAAGCACCCTCCCCTCTTCATGTTAAGAATGGCATTTTTAATAATAACGTTATTATTTCAGAACGGATCATTCTCTGTACGAGTACCTTATCTTTATAGGAATGTTCTCGAGGTCGTACGTACATTATATCCACGAACAAATATGGTAGACATTGTTATACCAATTAAAGTTATGGAAATTCCTTTCTTTTTTCTTGAAACTTCATTTAGCAATTAGTAACGAATAACTAAGGAGTAAACACGTAAAAATTTCGTAGTCCGATGTAATCCATTAGACTAATAACATAAAAATCGATCTTTTACAAAAGAATTTTAAAGAGAATCAGATTAATCGAATGTTGAGGGGGAGTTTCAAAGAAGATAAATATATTTTTAAAATTTAAAAGAATACAAAAAAAACACAATGTTTAAAATAGAAAAAAAATTAAATAGCTCGAAATGAATAAACAAATTATCAATGAATCTTAAACGCTGGATTAAATACATTAAAAAGCGTAAGGTGCTGAAATAAAAAAAAATATGAAGAAAATTTAGAAGAAAACAAAATGAAAGATTTTTTAAAAAACGCTAACCATTTTCTTCAAGGAAATTTTAAAGTGAAAAAACTTTTTCCGATCAACTTATTTTTCTATTAAGATATGGAGGAATGAAAGGAACAGATTTTGGAAATGTCTTTTATTTTTTTTTTAATATACAGCATATTTAAGCGCGCATGCTTGGGTCCAACAGTTGCACGAAAACGTATTTTTATCTTCTCAGGATTTAAAAAGACCTGATAAAATGAGCGTTTATAATGGCGTGTCATTCTAAGAAAAGCGATAAGTACAGATCAATAAAATCAACGTGATTTCAAGGGAAACAATGGACGTGATTCTTTAACTGATTGTTATAAACAAGTATATCATTTACATATCTGCTAATTCAATTATCTGCCAGGATATGTTTCTACGTTTAAGCAAATGAAAGGGAAGAGATATGAAGTCAGGAATAAACGTACAATTGTTAGTTCTTCTAAATTGCGGCTCTCACAAAGACAAATACTGAAAATTGGATAGTGACCCTCAGTTTTCGACACGAAGGTAAATATTAACTTGTTGCTCACCATACCAAAATGTGACACAAGGATGAGATTTCAAGCCAGCATCCCTAAGGGGAAGATATGCCGGTCTAGAAAAAATGCCTGAGCATCCCCATCGGAATTTTTCGGATATAAGTGCAACACGGAATACTATATTGTATATATTCTTACAGCATCATAAAACAAGTAAACATGTATATAGTACAGTGGAACTACGGGATACGGAATTAAAAATTAGTAACAAAATACAGTACAATATATAATACACATGTATATAATCAAACATAAATAATACCATAATATGGGGCAAACACCGTAAGCAGAGGCCAGAAAATCATCGTATTCTACATAGTAACCCAAAGGTAAAAAGTATCCTAAGACCACCGTATACCGGGTTTCTACTATAATACAAAACAGATCCTGTATAAAGGTATTCTACCTTAACAGTGACACAAAATACTAACAGAGAAAAGGGAGGATGTAACATATGAACTGGCAAAAGATTAAGCATATTAACCCGCATTGAGAGTGTCACATATGACGAATATCAGTATCGCAGCTGGTGAAATGTCATGGCAAACGAACAAAGTCTAAGTAATTTCTAAAATTCTTCTCGTACTGTTCACACGCACAGATATTGTTTTCCTTTTAATAGGTTAGTATATTCCTAGTCGTCTAAGACGCCTTGGCACTCATGCAGAGAGTAATCCGTGCTGAAATAATAACGTTATTTAAAAGGCCATTCTTAACATGAGGAGGGGAGGGTGTTTTGTACCTATTCTGTACTTTAACCTTACAATTGTCTAGAAAAACAAAACTTTAATTAAACGTGGAAATACGATTTAAAAAAATAGCGCGGATCACTCTTTGCAATAGTGCCGACGCCCTTGCCAGAAAATGCAGACGAGGCAGACCAGGCAGGTATTTTCATAGACTGATTGGCTTTTCCTTTTAGAAAGCTGGTTATCAATCCCCCTGTTCGACCCTCGTATCACATCTTCCTAATAAGGGACGGAGATGAATACAATCAGTGTGTCCATTAATTTGGTGACATACAATGAGACAGCACATTGAGATGTCTTATATTATACGAATCTTTTCATTAGTGAGTTTTCATCTATACTCATTCTCTAGTTATGTTAAAACGGTTTCCCAATTCTGGGCGTATTCATGATATCTCCACAACCAGTCGACAAATGTTTCATGCGACATGGGGGGGAGGGGAAGAAAAGATGAGAAATTGTAAAAGAGATATATTATTCAAATGAGAAATTCGCAAACAGTTGTGCTTCTAGATTTAAATTATTTGGAAGCAATAGGAATTTAGACGAGTAAGCCGAGAATTTTTTCTTTCATTGTAAGTCCAAAATTTCATTGTGACATTAAGGAAAATTACGAAGTAAATAGAAGTATTAGAAGGAATTTTCACAATCCTACCATAACCGAAAGAATAGTCGTGAGGAATAAATGAAGCACCGTTAAAGCCAGTTGGATGGCTTAAAGAAAGAAAGTAAAACTTTAGAAAAAGGGGAAACATTTGAAAGGCATCTTTGTTACGTAACACGAAAGTTAAAGCGAGAATGGAAATATTTATTTTGTCTAAAGATAGCGAGGACAGAATGAAAAGGTGGAATATGTATGGAACAGAAGCACGAGATTGCAAACGATGCTATAAAAGTCAGAAAAGCGAATAAAATGGTCCACAATCGAAATGGCTGTTTTTATTTGAACCTCGGAACAACTTTGAAAGGGATGGCTATTTACGATTAGGCATTTAGAAATAGGCAGAGAAGACATACCATGCGTTTCCAAACGAATAGTGTTAGATTCGTCTGTGCACATCTATAAAAGTGTTAGGAATGAGAAGCAAACCACTTATAATCAGTTTAGTGCAAACAATTATTCTATTTAATAAGTTTTGCGATAGATTATCAAGAAATATTTAAATATTGTTTATTATTTGCTCTCAAATTTTATCAAATAAAATGTTGTAAATGCTATTGTAATTTAAGGACTGCGTTTTTACAGAAAGATCCCTGATGTATTGATGTTTCGTGTTTATATATATATATATATATATATATATATATATATATTCACGTGTAGTATACCGTTCAAAATCTTAGTTAATCACACACTCATTCATTGTAGCCAATAAGCGTGTGTACCCATACATGTTGTTTCATCGAGAATGTAGACTCTAGTATAACATAAAATGTAAAGAAATATAAAGTTAGGTTATTTCCCCATGATAAAAAATGATAACCACCCCCGATAAAAAAAGAAACAACTGCTGCTCCAAATGACTTCAATAAATTGGTATGTGAGTAACTAAGCATCTAGTTGAAACACTAGCAAACCCAATATCTCGTGGATATATAAAACGCAAAGTAACATCAATTATATAGGTGCTAGTGCAGAAAGTGACCCACACTATTTTTTTAGATCGTATTTCCAAGTTTAATTAAAGTTTTGTTTTTTTTAATTCAATTTTAAGGTTGAAGTATAGAATAGGTACAAAACACCCTCCTCCCCCCATGCCAAGAATAGCTTTTTAAATAATAACGTTATTATCTACGTCTGGATCACTCTCTGCACTAGTACAATTATATGTATTAGCCTGAGAAATCTTGGTGCTAGTGCACTTACTGATCCGCGCATTTGTTTTAAATCGTATTTCCAAGTTTAATTAAAGTTTTTTTTTTTATTCAGTTGTAAGATTTAAGTATAGAATAATTACAAAACACCCTCATGTTTTGAACGTATTTTAAAATAACGTTATTTCAGCACGGATTCATAAGTGCACTAGTACCGAAATCTTCACGGGGATTAAACATGGAGAATACTGTGTAGCATTGCATATTTTTTTTAAATGTACTGTAATAATATATATATATATATATGTGGTGATTGTCACTTCTTGACAGAAGACCATATTTCCCTTACTTTATTGTTGATTACTCATTCATTATCATGTATCTTTGAAATATTTTATATATATATATATATATATATATATATATATATGTGTGTGTGTGTGTGTGTGTGTGTGTGTGTGTTGATTTTAGGGGAATGACTTAAGTTCTAATGCTTATGATAAATTCACTTACTGAAGAAATTAGATCATATCTTATGATATAGTTTTGGTGTTTAAGATTCTATAGATCCCGCATTCGTCATCGGCAACATTCAAGAAACACCAAGTAAATTGACAGGGGATAAACGAGGACAATACAAGATCGTTTCGAAATCTGTTCATATTAAAACAAGTGAAAACAGCAATTGATCCAAATAAAGATTAAAAGACAAAGTTGCGGGTGATTTACATTATTTAATCCTACCCTCCGTAAATAAGTTGATTCATTTTTCTGACTATTTAGGAAACTTGGTAGTCAATGCAGTCAATCATATGTAATTAAAAAAACAAAAACTAAACTAACACATGCTATAGACTTTATAATTCTTACAATAGAATAAACATTTCACTAATAAATTAATGTAACAGTTCAACCACCCTCATAACATTCGCAGATACATTTACGGTTCGTGTTAAAAAGCTATTTTATCGAATAATTAGATGTGTTGTCACGAGGCAGTGAATAAAGAGACGTGAATCATTGCCGGCCTTCAAGAGTATCCTAAGCTAACGATCATTCAATTGCTTTTATTCGACTCGTGGCGTGTAAGAAACTATTTGGGCGATTTGATTTCTCTTCGTCGTTCCTTCTGTCCTGAATTCAATCATAGATCTAGTGGTGTTTAAACGTTGATTTTGAAATTACCCCGCACTCTCACGTTTTCTTTCAAATACGAAAATTTAATAATGAAAAGTTATGCATAAAACAGGCCCGGACATTGCCTGATAACCATGCACGTAAGAATAGACTAGTTTATTGAAATTAAAGATTGTTAAAATAAATGTTTATATTGATATGAACTAGCAGAGTCAATGTTTACATAATATAGACACATAATTTTTGGAATAAAAATTAAAAAATAACTTAAACTTAAATAGGCCATAGAAATTACTTTAAGCTGGCGTGTATCTTGGGAGCATACGAGTTTTAGTCAGTCTCGATGTTGGAGCTAACGATAGCAGATGAGTTTTTTTTCAAAACGATTGAGTAAGCGGGTCGAGGAAACAGACTTAGAGATATGATTTAGAACGGTCGTACGATGTGACGATTCCGGAATAAAGTCCTGTAATTATATATGATCAACCTTCAGGTTAGTCTTTCTCTCAAAGAAGTTCAGTCTATATCTCAGTCTAATGATCCAAACAGCTGAACGAGCCAACATATAAGCCGTTGGAAAAAGGTATGATCACATTTGTTGTTTTCCTATCCCAACATTTATAATGTATATCAAAGGCACTAATAAATAGACGATCACACATACACATTTCATGAAGAGGCTTACTTAAATACTCATCTCTTCTCCGAGAAGATATACTATACGCAGTCTTAGCGCCGTTTATATAAACACACACCTATATATCAACATGAGATACACTTCTTTACTGTACGTAGGTTTCTACAAAAACTTGTGTTATCTATGATCTAAATCTCACCTGTCTGTTTAATATATATATATATATATATATATATATATATATATATATATATATATATATATGCCTAAAACTTTTGACATAGGCGACCGATATTCACGAGATGGGTATCCTCTTAAAGCCCTACCCTTCGGACGAAAAATATCGAAAAATTGGCTAAAAACATTAATTCCTTTATCCGCACCTAGGCATTTTCTACGAACAGCGGTGTTTTTTTTAACCGATATTTTTGAAAGTCATCCCCTGTTTCCGATTGTCTAGCCTTAATTTAGACATTCGCCACTTCCGCTTTGGTGATGGACGCAACGGCAAAGACGTCACGTTCTTTTCCTCCTTTGAGCCTGCCTGCCTACTATCATTTTTTTGTTCTACACACACCTCCGGGCAACGCCGGATACCCAGGCTAGTCGTAATACGATAGCCACAAAAATGTCATGGTATCATACGAGAGAAAGAGCTTCACAAATAACCGTGAAAGTGGGAGATTAGTGGATAATAATTAGAGAAACATAACTAGATTCTTGTGTATTTTTTGTTATATAACGAATTCTTATTGCTATGTAGAAGAATTAAAACATTAAATAATTATACACATTTTACACAGCTATTTTTTACTAGCAAGGCTACCCAGCGTTTCCCGGGTACTAACCATTTGTCATTTAGTAATGTATACCAACAACAAAATAACAAAAGACAAAGTAATAATTTATCTTTGGATATGCTGCACGTAAACACACATGCTCTATCTATAGAGCATTTTGATAATCTCAAGTCGTTCACCACTTCCCAGAATAATTTGATTAAGAATGACGTCATAATCGTAAGTAACCCCTAATCTTACCCCCTCACTCGAATAAAAAGGGATATAATCTAGCAGGATTGTCTAATTAATACAGTCGCCAATGCCTGTGATAGGCAAGTTTTTACCCACTTAATATTATAATGTGAATAGAAATGCTGTTCTAACCGGAAATATCATCTCAGCGTATGACCCCTACCCAAAAAAGGAGGAGATAATGTTGTAAGAAGTGTCTCGTTCAACACTCGCCAATGTATCTATCGCTTATCTCGCTATTATAATCCCAAATTGTATCCCACTCATCGTCATAATATGAAGAGAAAGGACGTCATGCACAGGAGTTTCCGTGCAGCTGCTTATCACCCCTGTACTCAAATAAGCAGAAGATATTGTCTGGGAGAATTCTCATTTAATCACATGTCAATCTGTTATAAAAAATCTCAACTCACCACCTACTTACCACCATAATTATAAGAGAAATGCCGTCATCACCGGAAGTTACCGCCCATCTGCCCATCTTCCACCCTCATCCTCAAATAAACAGAATATAATGTCTAGGGGGATTGTTAAACACTCGCCAATGTATGTGATGATAATCACAAGTTGTCCCCCACTTACCATAGTGAGTTTAAGTTGAATGACGTCAGTAACGGCATTTACCCCCTCCTGCATGTCGCCTATAACCTACTTGAATAAAGAGAGGCAGATAATGCCTGATAGGATGGCCTTAATTCAACATTCGCCAATAATGTGATTTTATTTCAAGTTGTCCACACTTAACACCACAATATTAAATAGAATGACACCACCGGAAACAATAACCTGTTTATATCTTTCCCTTAGTCGAATAAACAGGATATAATGTCTGAGAGGATTGTCTCAGTGTCGCCAATTAAAGCGAGGATAATCTTGAGTTGTCTTGGACTTAACACCATAAGTGTGAGAGAAATGACGTAATCACAAAAAGTTAACCCCTACCCCGCCTAACGCCTTCCCTCCATACTCGAATTAACAGGAGAGGGTTATGTTTGGGAGGATAATTTTAAGTTCCCCCCCACTTTACACCATAATTTGAAGAGGATTTACGTCATCACCGGAAGTTACCATCACCTGCCAATCACATCGAATAAGCAGGAGGTGAAAATGTCTTATCCCAACTGCCGGCAATGTATGTGATGATTATCTAACCTCGATCACCACCGACACCAAAATATAAAGAGAAATCACGTCTGAATGACTTGGTTTTTCCTACAAATACAAAGGCTTAGTATTACAACAGCTGAATTAATGAATTGCACATGCGTACAAATACAAACATGGCTAGTTTGAATGAACAGCGTGCATGACAATTTGCTGATGTTTATACTCGTTATTCGGACATATAAACAAGAATTTGCTCGCTATAAAACGTCCTTGATCCATGCATATTATTTCCTTAGAATTTCAGTGTTATGTGGCAAGTAATTTAAGGTTTCCGGAATTATTTCTACTTGAAGTATTAAGTTATAGTCTTAAAATAACGAATTAATACAATGAATGTACTTAAATGTACTTAGATTTTTCTAAAAAGGTAATAACCATCCAAAAAACGTGGCCAGGGTAGCAACCAGATTACTTTCGTGTCAAAAAAACAAAAACACAATAAAAACAAAACATGGCAGCAAAACTCAAAGAAGTACGGAAGCACATTAATGTCAATTTCATTATTTTTATCGAGCATTTTTTCACTTTTTTCACGAATTTTTATCCATACATACCAAAATGAAACGTTTGTATAATTCTTTCCATTTTTTAAATTTATTTTTGTATGTTCTTGTTTTTCAATTTAATTTATTAAATTTTATTTTCCGAGATTATATGAAAATTATCTTACATTCATAATTATACGTTCTTGCGTGCAATGAAACTATTAGAATATTACATATATTACGTTAAAAATGTAACCGTAAAAATAAATACTTTTTACAATTAATTTTGTGCGAGAAAATATTAAATAACCGATGCTTAATTCAATAATATCGTTCGTTCGAGAAATTTATTTTTCTTCGAGTTATATCGAATGCGTTAATACGAACTTTAGGTACTTTTTTCCTTATGTTCATGTCAAAAGTAATTTTTTTTTCATTGTTATAGCTTACGATGCTTTATTTTCATTAAAAAAAGCAGAAATAGATTCTTGCATTTTTGTACTACAGAAAACCATAACTTTAGTAAAGTTGTTTTTTTATTATAAAAAATATTTTCACTCGGATTCAAACAAAAATAATGTATTCATTATATTCCGCGATCATGCTTTGATAAATACTAAAAGTTTCATTAAAATTGGTTAATTTCCTGATTTTTAATAGATTATAAGTAAAAGAAAGGGCCAAAATGTTTATACATTTGGAGCATTGGCATTCGTTTTGCCCGTACCTAGCTATGTTTTTAAATTTAAAAAAAAATCAATTTTCCTTCCTTAAAAAAAATATATAAAATTACTGCTGTTCAAAAGGTCTTAGAATTAGCAAGGAACTTGAGAAACATTTTTTTTCTGGTGGATTGTTGGTTACCATAGCAAACTTTTGTCCTCGACACCTTCATAAATCAAAGCGGAAATGTCGCTCGTATGCTATCTTATTTCGGTTATATGAATAGTTCACAAAAGTGATTCTCTTTGCTGTGCTGGGGCTAATATTTTGCTTACGACGTCGCGCGTTAATACAGTTTTTCTATTTCTTGCTCCTTTTTTTCTGTTAATTTAATTACGTCTTATTCTTTTTATTTAGTCAATCCAAGAAGTTTGCAGTCATTTTAATGGGTCGTTGACAATACCTATGATATTCAACAAAGAAAATATTTTATAGCAAAGCCCGGAAAAGTCGTGCATTTCATAGAAAAATGCGAGCATGAAAAGTAATATAGTTAAGATACGGCTTAGAAAAGAAAGATTATAGTCTAGTAAAAATATAAAATTGTACCGTATAATATTGCAGCATTAAGAATTTGTACCTTAAGTTAAATTGATTTTTTCAAAAATGTTTTAATGCTGCGAGTTATAAATTTATATTTTTTTTACAAGAACATATTTTTTCTCTTCCAGTTTTAACAAGTAGTCCTTTTAATTTTTAAAGATTAATTTTAAGCATATTAATTTTCAGGCTTGCATTTTTCTATGCAATGTATATAATTATATATTGTAAAAATCACCGGTTTTACGAAGAGTAAAAAACAAAATGAGTGTTTGGTGCTAATGCACTTACTGATCCGCGCTATTTTTAAATCGTATTTCCAAGTTTAATTAAAGTTGTAAGGTAGGTTTTTTTTTATTCAATTGTAAGGTTTAAGTACAGAATAGGTACAATACACCCCCATGTTAAGAATAGCTTTTAAAATAATAACGTTATTATTTCAGCACGTATCAATAATTGCATGTGTACCGATATTTTTTTTAAAATATTTCTTGAAAATACGGCAACCAATCCAAATGAAACAATTTTATTTTACAAATTCTTAGTTATTTGTTATGGAGGTGGACCACTCCGTCTAAATTAGTGTTAGATATTTAAATACCCATTTAACGATATTTCAGAAACTACCATTCTAATAATTGCATTGTCATCTGAGCCGTGTGCTTTCACTTAAAACTTTAACTTTGTTGTGCATTGTGTACTGGTTTAATGAATTAATATTTGCCAGTCTTAGATTTGATTGCAATTCGGTTGTTGGTTGGTGGTTTTTGGCTCATGGCATATCAATCCTTTTAAGGTTATTTAATGCCGAATTCAGTGATTTTGAACTTTAAAAATAGAATATTTGTTTATCTTTGTTTTTTTTTCAAGTTGGTTTCTATTTAATCCATAGTTGGGACCCTAATTGGTACTACCACTCCGGGTCAGAGTGGACCTGGGAGCAATGGCAATTAAAGGGTGGTTTCAATTAAAGGGCCTGATTATCGGATATAGTTTAAGGTCATATCCAGGACCTTTGTAATTTTGTAGAATTCTATACTTCTTACGATAAATACACTTTCACCTTTTAAGGAACTCCTGCAGTAGATCTTGTTCCGATTGTATTGGCTTGCATTTCTGTAAGACTGTCACTGAGCAAATCGAAGCCTGAATATCGAGGTAAACTCCAGCTTCAATTATATAGCCACAGAAGAGGTTGCAGTGCAGTAAACTAGATATAGAAGGTCATCGTCTCACGAGATGGAAGACTGCCATCATTAACGATAATATGGGTTTTCAAATTAAAATATATGACAAAGGCGCATTCAAACACACGGAGGGGACTTTTCTCAGTGGAATCTACACATACGCAGAGAAAAAAATTATGGTTAAGTTATACAAAAAGCAGACGACAATCACTGCGGCCATTGGTTTTCAGTTGTCGAGTACACTTTGGTTAGGAATACAATTCTGAAATGAATCTTGTAATTTCAACACGTTAAATGTATACAGTTTTGTGAATGTGATGTGATAGTTTTCTATAAATTATTAGCTTTTGTACACGATTCAATATTTTATCCAACAGAAGTTCTAAACTGATTTATTACGGTAGAGACACGATAACACTCTGTAATACAATCCTAACATATCTAACCTCCAAGTCACCGACATATTGGTCTACTACGAGGCGTACGAATATTTATGACGACATCGATACACGTAGAAAAATCCTCCGAAATACAATAAGTAAACAGCAAGTGAAACATTTATTTGAAAAAAAAGTGGATAAATCTTGTAAACGTTTATTTGTTGAAATTTCGTTAAAAAATAAAATGAAATAACGCATTGCTTCAAAGTCAATAGGTTAAATGAACGAAAATCGGTTTTGACGACTTATCGATATTTTATGTCACCCTTTTTTTCAGAGACCATTTCTCCTAATAAATAAATTCAATACAAAAATCTTTAAACTTTGTGTGCTTTTGTCTACTGGGATTCTTTAGTATTCATAATAAAAATTTAAACTTGTTAAATTGCGTTAAAAAGAAGCTCAAAAATAAAATAAAGTAAAAGTATTTGGAGCGACGTCTATGTTTTGCCGCAAATGAATGATATTTTTAAGAGTAAATCCGAATTTCAAATAGATGCAATGCTTGTCAATCCAAAAATAGAAACAAATATAAAATTAAAGAGGCTTCACTGTATTAAAATTTGGTGGTACTTGTACAGTTTAATCAAGACATTAAAAAAATTAAAATACCGAAAAAAGGTTATATTGTACGTTCTCCGAAAAGAACATTTCACTTAATTTGATCGAGCATATCTTTTTTGGTGCTAGTGTACTTACTGATCCGCGCTATTTTTTAAATCGTATTTCCAAATTTAATTAAAGTTTTTTTTTTATTCAATTGTAAGGTTAAATTATAGAAGAGACAAAACACCCCCTGCCCATGTTAAGAATGGCTTTTTAAATAACATTATTTTAGCACGGGTCAATACGTACACTAGCACCATTTTTTTTTACAGCGGAAAAACGTTTATGAGAGCGCAATGAAAGTAGCTATCTTTGAATATTTTGAACAGACCACAGGGAGATAAATCAGTTTAAAGCGCCGACACTCCATCTTTAATGCTAGCTTT
Organism: Euprymna scolopes; assembly: GCF_053919585.1. Classification (NCBI taxonomy): domain Eukaryota; kingdom Metazoa; phylum Mollusca; class Cephalopoda; order Sepiida; family Sepiolidae; genus Euprymna; species Euprymna scolopes. Next base: position 110,942,936 of record NC_136485.1, read on the forward strand.
TCTTCTTAAAAATCGAAACATGACTACCTTCGCTCAGTATCATAAATTATTGGTACTAGTGCACCTGTTGATCCGTGCTGAATTACGTTATTTAAAAAGCCATTCTTAACATGGGGAGGAGAGGGTGTTTTGTATTTATTCTGTACTTTAACCTTACAATTGAATAACAAAACATATCAGAAAAGTTTAATTAAACTTAGAAATACGATTTAAAAAATAGCGCGGATCAATAAGTGCATTAGCACCAAATTCTTTTTTCCCTGTAAAAAAGAAAAAAAAAGAAAAAAAAAAGAGACTTGATCAAATAAAGTGATCTTTGCGGAGAACTTCATTCCATAAGGGATACGTAAAATAAAGCCTTTTTTTAATATTTTCATTTGTTAATGTCTTGGTTAAAATGCACAAGTACCACATCTGTCAGTGATATGTACATAATGTTTGGTATTGCACTCATAGTATTTCGATTTTTCTTAACAATTGGAGAATCAAGTACAAGAATCTAAATATGCAGTTTGCGATATGAAAGTCGCTTTACAATAAGGAAGTCTAACTTTATTAAATGAATAACAATTTAACTATTCGCATTATAATTCTATCTGATTTTAAAATTGTTTTCGCAATTTAAAACTGGAGTGGGGTAGCAGAAAAGACAACGAACGAATCAAATGATTTTAAAAGTTCAAATATACAATGAATAATGTTACTAACCAATAAAATCTACTAAAGCACCCAACTTAATTTTCTGTGTTCTGAAGTAGATTTTAATGCACTTTTGTAATCCCAAATATTCAGTTCTACCAGCTTTTTTACAAATAACAGAGGCAAGTTTGTTTAACCATGAATAACACTGTAGGCCGACATTTTCTTAGCAAAAACGCTTGTAAAAGATCATATAAGATGTAATAAGAAACTGAAAAGTAATAAAAATAAGTCACATTAACTATGGTAACATTTATTAATTGCATATTTGATTTTTCTCTTCCTTACTTGCTTTTTGGCTTCTGATAAATCTCCTAATATCGTATAATGCTTTGGTAATTTCTCTGACTGGCTTTGAAATCTTCCTCAGTAATAACTACATAAAAATTAAAATCACCCCCCCATTCCTGATAATTGTTATACGTATTTAAAGAAAATATTTAAATTATAAATCTAAGTTCATTTTAAAATATTGGTAGTAGTGCACTTATTGATCCGTGCTGAAATAAAACCGTTATTTAAAAAAAAAACATTCTTAACAAGGGGAGGGGAGGTGTTGTGTACCTATTCTGTACCTTACAATTGAATAAAAAAAATCAAAACTTTAATTAAACTTGGAAATGCGATTTAAAAATTAGCGCGGATCAGTAAGTGCACTAGCACCGAAATATTTTATGTAAATCATAAATTAAAGTGCATTCAGAAAACGCTCCTAATATTACGAAAATGTAAACGTTCGTTTTTTAAACGAAATTTAGTAGTCGAGATATTTTAAACTGAATAACAAATTATATTAACGATGGAAATAAAATGCACATAAGGAATAATCTAGAAAATTTACTTAATGTACGGCGCCATTTCTAAATAGTATTTTCAAGTAAAAAGAAATAGATCTAATAAAACTTTAAATTAGGTGAAAATACAGAATAGTAACCAAACAACCGCACTATTGTAAAGAATCGCTTTCTAAACAAGCTGCACTGTACATAAGTAGCAATGAAATTCTATACCAGAAAAGAAATTAGTAACATGGCAGTTTAAGTGTATATATTTCTTTTAAACAAGTGAAAAAGGCAAAAATCAATGTATTAGGAGCAAAAATGCTTAAATTTATGGTTCCATTAGGTATAATATATTTGCTTATTAAACGTCTTTACTTCAAAATATTCATAGTTTCCAGGTGAAAAACAATTTAAAAAAAATACTCCAAACTGAAATGCTTTATATGCAGAGAATAATTTTTCATGATGGAGGTGAGGTACTTATACAGAATACGGACAGTACTGAACTAACATTAGTATTTGTGGGGAAAACCGTAACTTACCTGAATAGCACAAGTTTCGTGTTTTTTCCTCTACTAAAAAAAAATGATATGCAGACGCCGCATTTATATGTATGACGGGCATGCAAATTTACGTGTGACATATGCAAATTAGAGGCGAGGGCGTTTGTTAAACGGGAATAAAAGAGGAAGGAAAGAAAGAAAGAAAAAAAAAAAAAAAAAAAAAAAAAAAAAAAAAAAAGGAAAGGAACCACCGGCGAGTGTGAAGACAGCATGTCGAAACGAAACTATTTGAAACTAACGAGAAAAGACAGAACAACGAATTTGAATTTGATACTGTAGACTATTTTGGTACACGTATTAAAATGAGACATTTAACTGTTTGATAGTTTAATCAAAAAATACAAAAATGAAAACACCGAAAAAGGTTTATATTGAACGTCTTAGTTATGGAATGAAGTTCTCCGAAAAAAATCACTTAATTTCATCAGGTATTTTTTTCTTTTTACAACGAAAAAACAATTTGTTATACCGAGCAAAAGGTTCGAGTTTGTTAAAGAGAAGCTAGTATTCATGATGGGGATGGAGTATCGCCGCTTGAAACTGAGGTATCTCCCCGTGGCGTGTTCTAAAAATCCAAACAATCTAAAAAAAATCAAAGATGGCTACATTCAACGTGTTGTAAAGAAAAAAAACGTTTTTTTTCCGTTGTAAAAAAAAAAAAAAAAAAAAAAAAAATACTCGATCAAATTAAGCAATTTTTTTTTCGGTGATCTTCAGTTCAAAACGGGTAACGTTTTTTTCGATATTTTCATTATTTTAATGCCTTGATTAAACTGTTCAAGTACCCCCCAAAATGTAATGAACAAAATCTACGGTAAAAAAAAGTAAACGGATCTTGTACATCTGTTCCCGCGCTGAAATAATAACGTTATTATATAGAAAGATATTTGAAAATGCGGAATGGGGGGTGTTTTGTAACTATTCTGCAATTTCTCACAAAAATTCAGAATAAAAGAAAGGTATGAAAAAAAATAAGTCATTGAGTTTCCCAAAATGTTGTACTATATCTATCTATCGATCTATCTCTATATGTGTGTGTGTGTGTATGTGTGTGTGTGATAAAGACAAATAAGGTTCAAACGAAGATATACGGAATAATTACGTTGACATTCCGGTTCCTATCAGATCACCTAAATAAAGCAACATTGGGACTGGTCAGTTCTAAAATGGGTGAGCATTTGTGAATTCCATGAACAGTATCTGCTCTCCATTCATCTCGGCATTGTTTCCAGTCAGTCTTGGGCCACTTCTTGCCCCTGGACACATACAGTGCCGATTTTAGAGAGGAGAGGCGCAGTTCGCGATTGCGCAACATTTGCCTTACAATTACACGCGCAGCTACCCTTACAGACTTATCTATTGTGCTTTGAAACTGAACGTATATATTACCCCCCCACACACACACATATATATAATCTAGATGAGGAATGCAATAAGTATGGATAGCAATTTTCTCCGGATGTAAAGCTAAAAATTCCTTGTATTTTCCTTGATTCCACGGGAATTTTTTATAGCTAGAAATTCCCATTTTTATTGCGTCGTACATCTGACTACGATTGTGATGGATAAAATATCCAGGGTGAAAGCGGATAACGTGAAATTATACGGCCGGTCAATAAGCCCATAATAGATCGAAATGGAACGAATGTGACGCCAGTGTTATCGAATCGATGAAGTGCAAGCTTTGAACACGATCAGGTGAATAGGGCACCTGCAATGAATCTGTCAGGCAAATGCGAAGCGATAACTTACGATGAGAAATAGAAGCTTTAAATGATCCGAAACTAAATAAAAAAGAATGAACAATTAAAATATTAAGTCGCTGTTTGGTTCGTTCCCTCTTCACCTAATTTCACACATTCATTGATACAGAGAGAAGAAAACTATCTATGAAGAAAAGGAATCTGCACGAGTAATTTACCGATAAGGGCGTTACAAGTGAAGGGAAAAGACTTTATGTTGAAAATACTGAGAAAAAGGGCTCTAGTGAGAATTTATTCAAATAAAAAAGACCTTGAATGAAGAAGTGAAAATTGACGAACGTGTAAAAAAATCATTTAAATATGCAGATGAAATACTTTTGCTAAAAGTTACATTCGAACATTGTTTATGTAGAAAAAATGTGAAGTTACGCAAGTATTATCTCATTTTTCATTTATTAAATTCTGAAGGTAAACTTGTCAAATGTATGAATGCTAACACATGTTCTGCTAAAGATAATGCTAGACGTTATTGATATTACTTTAATATAAAAAAAAAATCATTTCGCATGTAAAGAAACTGAATGCTAACGAATGTTTGTTACGAATTTTTGCTAAAAATATGCTAGTATTTATCATATAAAAACGAAAAATATAAATACGTTTTCTGCTAACATTTAGTTGGTTGGTTGGTTGTTTTCGCTTTACGGCATATCAACCCTTTCCAGTTTATTTAATGCCGAATCCAGTTATTTTGAATGGAACATTTTTAATAGAATATATATTTTTTTCAAATCGGTTTCTATTTAACCCATAGTTGGGACCCTAACAGGTACTACCACTCCGGGTTAGAGTAGACCTGGGAGCAATGGCAATTAACGGGTGGCACCACACTCCCCAAAGCCCGCAAGCTAGGCCCTCACCATCGGATATAGTTTAAGGTCATATCCCAAACCCTAACATTTAGGTTGGCCAGTGCCACTGTAAAATCCTAGAGTACTAACAAATAGATTTGTTTTATTAACCATTTTATGATATTCATTCATTAACTACTTTTGTAATACTGGGCAATGAGACATGAAAATAACGGTTAATGGAACATATAAATTGTCAGTTAAATGATGAAAATATTGAATGTTAACAGGTTTGAGTTCGTATTATAAAATAAACCACAGTCCATTCCCCGCGACAAGGAGATAGGGAACTTCGGGCTGAGTCTCATTATTTAAGTAATCTATATAAATAAAGCAGTATATGTATGTATGGGTGAGTCTGTGTAAAAAATATTTAACCAACTTACTTTTAACCTACTACTATCATAACTCTGAGTCAAACAGGAAATAGTAATCATACACCAAAGATGGTTTATAACGAGTGAAATATCTGTTTGGATGAACGAATAACGCGCACAGAAATATGTCGGCATGTTGAAATGTAAAATGTTCATTTGAACTTGCCAATATGTTTCTATTGCATGTGAGCATGCGCAAAGTACAAGAGGTAGCTGGAAGTGCTTTAATTTAGAATCTTTTTTATCTATCAGGCAATAGCTCAAACGGTAGCGAACGCAGCTGGAGCTCTAAATGGTTTGGTTCCGAATCTAGCTGATGGTACTATTTTTTTACTTTTGAAATCAGTACTATATATTAGGTACACTATAATATTTAATAGCAATTGGCTAAATAAGACATCTACATGAAGTAAGATATGCTTAAGCGTATTTTACGACCGGGAAAGGCCGGGCGGTTCCTGTTAGTTATTAATACGAAAATACATTTTATATCCATATATTTTTTTCATGGCAGTAACATCTTTTTGTATCTGTCAGCAGTTTTTTTAACGTTATATGTCCATTATGAAATCTGTCTAATTTCGAAATATAAGAGATCTAGACCACATTTTAGGATATAAATACTGCATGGCTATTTACTAATAAATTCCCAATATAAAAATAGGTGATGTGACCGGAAATCGAAGTGAAATCTCCAGTACCTGGGTTTGGCGTTCTATCGACTGAGAGTCTTTTTAAAATTGGTTATAAATAAGTAGTTTAATACCAGAATCCAGAATCAAAGGTTGTTTGTGACTTTCAAATCGCTCGACTGAGTATAATTATCATCTCTTACACTAATGTTTGCCTAAGTATGAAACACATAAGAACTATGAAACATTGAAGTTTCTTTACATTGAAAATATTAAAAGTGGAAACATTATAAATGACGTATGAACTTGGAAATTGAATTTACAATATACGTAACAATCATATTTACAATTGCATTAGTTTATAACCGAAAAATCTGCTGAAACTTTTTTACAATAGGCTAACTATTTATCAAGACCCGGTGCCACTCAAAGACAAGGATTAATAAGAATATGGTAGTCATCGACACAATATTATGGCAATTATTAATAATGCAAATTTGGCATGATTTGATAATTTAAAAGGGACAGCTAAACAATAATCATTTTACATTATACTTGAAGACCACTTGGAAAGCAAGGCAGATGAATATTTGTCGTTATATTGTTCTTTGAATTTCAATAGTATCATCACAAAATAATTACAGATTTAGTGGAGCGTTATAGATTTATGTGTTGCGCCATGATTCTTATCATGTTTTAAAATATAACTGGACACTTATAACCTTCTTAGTTATAAAGGGTACCCCCCAAAATGGGCCCCAACTCTAATTAGGCCCTGTTTCTTAGTGTTTTCACCAAATGAAATGAAACTTTGGTCATAACTAGTTTATTATATTCAAAACATCACATCAAAACATTAGGGTCTTTGGCCTTTTTTTCTCCGTTCTACAGCTGGCCTCCATGTAGCTTTTGTTTTATTTTGTGTCACCCTGTATGAGTAAACATTATCAATAGCATTCGATATTTTAATATTGAAAACAATTTGCTTATCTTTAATCCTGTATTGCCGTTAAATGAATGCCATTTACTTATAAAAGTCCACAGAATGGCAAATATGTTTAATCAATAAATAGGTTTTGAATAAGTTTATATTTTTTCGGATAACCCGAAGATTACATTTTTTATTTTGACAGAAAAAATAAAATCAATAACATACATCAAGTATGGGCTTATTAACAATTCTATGAAAATAGTGTTCATTTTATTTTAAATATGGAACTGACCCAAATGAGATAAAACATTATGTACTAATAAATACATAGAAAGTATCACTGTGCTCCGCTTTTCAATACAGATAATTAGAATGCATTGGAAGAGACAATCTTCAGTACAGCACGTTTTGGCAAATAATATCTTTTGACGGATTGCCCTTTTTTACGTAACTCTTCGCTGACTTCTTTTTTCGCTGCGGGTCGAAACAATGATCATATCTTACTATAATAAGATTAAAAAACAAGTCTACATCAAAAAGAAGATCACTTTATAATCTTATTTAGAGTTGTCAAATGGAAATTGCCAAAGCCAAGTTTCGCCAATTGCGTATCTT